>NW_013745367.1:0-866 GCF_000517525.1 Limulus polyphemus
TATGGATAATTAAAGTATTCATATTCGAATACCTTGGTATGGATAATTAAAGTATTCATATTCGAATACCTTGGTATGGATAATTAAAGTATTCATATTCGAATACCTTGGTATGGATAATTAAAGTATTCATATTCGAATACCTTGGTATGGATAATTAAAGTATTAATATTCGAATACCTTGGTATGGATAATTAAAGTATTCATATTCGAATACCTTGGTATGGATAATTAAAGTATTCATATTCGAATACCTTGGTAAGGATAATTAAAGTATTCATATTCGAATACTTTGGTTTATTATTCTTATTCGCTGATTGATTTAGCAAATACTTAATATTGTAAGGGTAAATGTCAACTTTTGTATTCATCAAATTTTTAGACTGTCGTTATTACATCCGCAGGACATTAAATCAGGTCAGTACTCTCTCACCATCTTAAACGTTATTGTATTACATGATTATTAATCCAGTCAAGTCACTTGGGAGAATTTAAGATGGCTAATAAACCATGAACACTTCATACTTCCTACTGATAGATCTGGTCACATCAAGACAAAGTGTAAATATTGTGAGATGACTATTTCTTCTTCAGAAAAACCACTTCCAACCCGCTGATACATCTGAAGGTAAGCCTTTTTATTATCTGTGTTAATATTAACTATATTCTATATAAATTATATAATATAATATCGGTAAACTAAATTTATTATACGTGTTAAACTATATTTTTTATTATTTCGTTAGTTTAGTTCTATATCTTTTTATTATATTTATTATAAACTACATTCTATAATTAAACTATATTTCTCATGTTTTTAAACTATATTCATTATTTTTATTTATTATTATATTTTTATTATCTTT
>NW_013745368.1:0-3694 GCF_000517525.1 Limulus polyphemus
TCGATTATTTCGCTTTTTACGAGTGCAAAACACACACTAGCACGAAACAGAATCTATACATTCAATCCCGCTGGCTTTTCTCGCCAGGCTTGAAAAAAGGCGTCTCACACTCGAGTTCCCTGATAGTTTGAGAAACTCAGTCATGCATGCGCTAGCAGAGTCACGTGAATTCCTCTGTCGTAAAAGTATTTTTGAATCTTAGTGAAAATTCTGCTTTAATATTTCAAACTTAGTTAATCTTTCCATAAGATGTTGCTCGTTTCCTAGTGTTTCTGCTTAGCTTGTATTTTTTAATTAAAGATTTCTTACATTAAATTTAACAATTTTAGCCTCATGTCAAATTGTTTTCCACTTTGTTTTTAAATGTATAGACTAAAGAAAAGCGACACCACGCTGCAAGGATGACTACTTTCACAGATTCATCATATGATGTACAAGTATAAACAAACTTTACAAATTCACTTTTTAAATTTTCATTTCACAAAGTTACACCAGGGCTATAAAGTCACAAGAGTACACAGTATGAGCGGCAATCCCTCATAACTTCCAATACATGCGGCCATTCGGGCAAATTTTCATTTTTATTCGGACAAAATGTCAACATTTGCACCATCAACACACAAATCGTAGGTTTAGAATATCGTTATCCATGATTAATAAAATTTACAAACCTATGATACTTGTGTTAGGAAAACGTTATATTTGGGTAACACTTAATTAAAATAAATGAGTTATTATTGAAAAACTAGAGGGTAAAATCAAAAGGTTTTAGTACTTAACAAAGGGGTTTATAAATAATGACATGATATAAATACAAGTTCAAACACAGACTATAGAAAAGTTATTTTCGTTCGGAAATATTGTATTGTTAGTGTGATTCACACGATAAATATACAGTTTGAATAATTTCTCTATACGAAAAACAGTTCTTTACAAGACTAATTAGATTCTAAGTAAAACTATTATAAGTTTGTAAACAATGAATTAGACTCTACACTTAAACAAACAACGATACTTGAAATGTTAATTTTAAACAATCAAACGCTTTCTTTATTATCGATTAGGTTATTTTGTTTGTTTAAAGTTAAACACAAAGTTATACAATGAAATATTTGTGTCCTGCCCACCATGAGATATCAACCCTAAATTTTAGCTCTGACTGTCTGTAAATTTACTATTCACAAAAACGGGGATAATGAAGTCAAAATATGAAATAGAACCTGTGTATGAATACATATGAAAACCGCAAAGACAAATAGTATTACCTTTAGTTAGTGTGAAACATTCCATATGTATATCTAGAGATTGAATGTTTTATGCTAATATGTAAAACAGTCGTTTTCTAGACTATGTAAGTTAAACAAGTATATGTGTTTAAACCAGGCATTATGCTACACAGTTAACCCAACTGTTATATGTAAAATGTTAAGTATTTCTACATTTTAATCATTATTGAATAAATAGATGAAGTGTGAGGATTTTCATAGTTAGACATTCCAAATAACTGGTGTAAAACGTTGTCTGTTTTTGTTTTGTTTTTCGAATGACGATTAAATATTTATAATTTAATGTTGAACAGCTGTACAGTCCAACATCGTTCTTTTACTCTTGAGTTTTATTTTACAAACAAATGGTCCATCGTTACTACTCAAAGAGCATGCTGTCCAGAACTTGATGTTAATGTTGCTCCTTCTGAACGTGTCATCGACGGTAATTGTGGTTTCCACAAGATGGAGCCACATGTTATACAGCACAAGTAACAATAGCAGTGTTGCGTGAACTGTTCCCAAACACCTAAGGGTATTATTTATCACCCTTAATGATTCACAAAAATCTTCTTGAACTACAGTTTTATAAATAATTAACACAGTTTATACCAACATATTTTACTGTCAATGATTTCAGTTTAAATGCCAACACTTTTATTGTCTATCACAACACAGGTTCGTGGTGTTGATTAGTTGTCTTCCCTCTAGTCTATAGTTTGAAAATTAAGGAGAGTTAGCGCAGATATCCTTTGAGCATTGACATACAAAAAGTTTATAGAAAGCTGTTCGTCATAAAAACCAAACACCACATCTTACAACTTCCTTAAGATTCGATAATTTTCATGATCTCTTTGTTTTGATTTACCAGGTTTATTATGAACTGAGTGATTTGTGAGTGAGTGAAAAAATAGTTTGTAGAAATGACGTAATTCGTATAGTAGACCGTATTTCAAATAAGTTTAAATTATTCACCAGGCTGTTCGACTGGTATTATCAAAAATATTCTATGTTTAATATTTGTAAACACGACCAAAAGTTAATTACTTTTCTACGTTAGTACTGTGACCTGACTGTCTGGTATGAAATGTTATTTTTATTAGACTTTGTATTGTTGTTTTCTGTGTATTTTTATTTGACCAAACTGTAAACATTACAGACTGAAGTATTCAACTGTTTATTCACTTACAGTTTATTGACTGTAAAACTATTCTATGGACTGTCTAGTATTCTACTTTACAAAATGAAACCTACACCAGATATAACAAGTTTCTGTAAACATTACTTATAAAATACATAATCCAAGATGATAAGTCTCTTGTAAACTCCTGGTCTGATTATCTGCATGTAAAGAGAAAATAATTAAAGTGTAAACACAGTAATTAATACAAATACGAAATGCTTATAACGTACCATACAACACAGTATATACATTATAGAGCTTACACAAGTCTTTAATATCCACAACATGTTCATATTTACAAGATACCATAACCAAGGTAACAAGAATATTAATTGTTGGAATAATCAAACAGAACATAATTTTTAAAATACATCAATAAATTCAACTATTATTAACAGGGATGCAGGTCGACACCTTTGTGTTCAATCGTAAAAATCTCTATTGTCAACAGAAGACGATACACATTGTTAAATATTGATGAACTTATTAATAACTGTTGGTCACATAATAAACGTGATGGTATCGTTATTGTTTTGGCTGTGATATTTTGAATATCACAACCGAACTTTTATCAAGTTACGTTACTTAAAGTAGCTAATTCTAAAATACTGTAACGTTACGTTGATAATATTTTATTAAACTATCTATTAATCTTATTGGAGCACAGGGCACGTGACCTCCACAAACATTCCAGAATATAGTATTGTTGCGTCAGCGAGTCACATGACTAGTGTGACACCACGTTTCTAGAACTATCCCGTACCTTGGCAAATGTTCTAGTATTTACTAGATATAGGGTAGTCTGGTATATTAAAGAGAGTGACAACGTGACGGAAGAATAATGTAATGTGTGTGTGAAGATAGTGAGTAATTGAACTGCAGTCAGAAGTATTATTGACGTTCGTTGATATAGCGTTTGTTTTAACGCGATTGTTGAAAATAAGTGTATCGTAAAGTTGTATTCGGAAAGAATAAACCAGTTTTATTCAGTAAAGAACTTGTGTCGCTAAAGTTTCGTCGGAACGAAGTTACTGAAAGTTAATTAACAAACGGAGACGTAACAAATTGGTTTCAGAGAGTGGGATAGAAAAAAAAAAGAAGAAAAATGGAAACGAGAGGCGGAAAATCAAACTACAGCTTAGCAGATTTGATGGCAGCAATACAGAAACAAGAAGAGAAATTACAACAGTCGTTAGAGGAAAAAGAAAGAAACAAGAAGAACGAGAAGAAAAATTACAACAGTTAG
>NW_013745369.1:0-1826 GCF_000517525.1 Limulus polyphemus
GCAGTAGGCTGAAGTAAGGGAGAGATTATATTTTTGAAGAAGTTCAGTCGAATATTTCAGGACAGGAATTGCGACTTGATCACCCCGGGTGTTTTGTTTCCAGATGAATTGATGTCGATTTTTTATTTCGGCGATTGTAACCAACATAAGCTTTATGATTGCAACCCTAATATTCGGAATAAATCTATACATTACAGAACAAAACAGATTTTTTTAAAGAAAAGAACTATAACTTATTTTTATCAGGGATACTGCCGAAACTTAGTTGTGGAGATGAGATTAAGAGTAGTTCACCAAGACTAAATTCTAGGCTTAAGTAAATATTTTATGTTTGTTTGTTATGGATTCCGGGAAAGCTACACGAGGGCTATCTGCGCTAGCCGTCTCTAATTTAGCAGAGTAAGACTAGAGTGAAGGCAGCTAGTCATCACCACCGAACGCCAATTCTTGGGCTACTCTTTTACCAACGAATAGTGGGATTGACTGTCGTATTATAACGCCCCCTCGGCAGAGAGGGCGAGCATGTTTGGTGGGACAGGGATTCGAACCCGCGACCCGCAGATTGTGAGTTGAGCGCCCTAACCACCTTGCCATGCCCGCCTGAATATCTTAGGACTTGTAGATAGGCTGTTTGGGGTTGATAGGAAAGGAAGGTTTTTCGAAGGGTGTTTGAGATTTAAAGTTAAACAGGGTAAAAAAGAAAAAAAGCTGTTTAAAAGTTAAACAGCTGTCATGTTTCAAAAGGCTACTGACTCAGACATAAGAGCAACTTTAAATTAGGAGTAAACATTGGTGAGGCTCAGGATAGAGAAAGCTAACAAAAAAGGATAAAATATAGAGAAAAGTGTTGTGTAGCAACCATGTACAGAGGTGATTTTAAATTTAAGGGTGGGCTAAATTGGCACTATCTTAATGTTAGAGGTGTAAAAAATAAATTAATTAATTAAGAGCATTAGATTGGTAGATTTTAATGTAATATGAATAACTGAAACTTAGTTATATGTTAAACTTTTGATGACGGAAATTTCTTTAAAATATAAAGTTGTAGGTTATATAATAAGGATAAAGTACTAAAAACAGGGGGGTTACTAGCTTTATATGTACAATACACTCTGTTAAAGATGTCAAATGTAATAGCAATAAGACTGAATCTATACGATTTTTTGTTAGTGGATATTGGGGGAAGCATTCAGGTGGAATTTATTACACACAACCAAATGAAACTGATAAAAGTAATAAAAAACTCTACAGTGAGCTTACGATTTATGCTGTTGATAAGGTTATGACTAAGGGAGATCTTAATTTCAGGCACATAAATCAGAAAATGCTGGAGTCAAACAATAAGGGAGATAGATTTTTAAAAATTGTCCAGGATGCTTTTCTTCACGAATTGGTCAGAGGATCTGTTAGGAACAATGGTATTTTAGATTTATTATTTATTGTTAACTTATAATATAAAAATTGGTCAGATGGTGGAGATTGGGCAGTATCTTGCTTGCTGCAAGTGATCATTGCTTAGTTAGGTTTAATATTCTACTACATATGGAGATCATGAATAATGATATTTTGCTTACAAGTCCCTCTATTCAGTCTGATAAAAATAGCCCAAGAGTTGACAGTGAGTGTTGTTGACTAGGTGTCTTCCCTCTTGTCTATCACTTCAAAATTAAGGATGACATGCGCAGATAGCCCTAATTAACTTTGAGCAAAATTCAACAAATAACTAATGACCAAGAGGTAAGTTCAAAAGAATCCATAAAATGCAGAATCTGGAAATTTTATGTAAAAAATAAATCAAAGACAGCAAACGAAAAAAGCAAACACAA
>NW_013745370.1:0-1828 GCF_000517525.1 Limulus polyphemus
CACTACCGCGCTTGACTCAGTTGTCTTCTTTATCTCTGCCTGTCTGCAATTCAATTCCGATTAATTTGTCTCACGTTATCCGGCGCACTTATTTACAGAAATAGAGGGCGCCTAGCACATACTGGATTATTCGTGATGTTCCCCGATCCTTCTAGAATATCATGACGTGTTACCAGCGTCACGTGACTACCGCTGTCGTAACAGTATTTATAGCTTGTTAGTAGGTCATTGACCTGTATGTTATTTTTCATACATTCACGCTAAACCATTCAAAGGAGATCAATCCACATTATTGCAGAAATATTCGCCATACCTTCATCTCTATTTAATACGACATGATCTTTTTTGTGTTTAATTATTTCTAACGATTCACGAATATTATTACCTATTACACTTTTAGGTTGAGCTAATAGTACAGTTTTTTCCCATAATATTGTGTGTTGTGTTTCCTGGACATGTTCTGCTATGGATGAATTTTCAGTTTTTTTTTTATTTTTTACATATCCCTTAAGCGGTATTTTAAATTACGATTTGTCTGAACAATGTAAATACTTCCACATTCACATTCTATTTTATATATTCCAATTTTTTCAGTTAAATGTATTTCGTCTTTCGTAGTACTTAAGATTTGATTCATCTTATTTATTGGTTTAAATATAGGGTAGAATATCTGTTGTTTTTTTAACACTTTAAATAAAATAGTAGTTAAACCTGGAACATATGGTAAGATTAAGCCTTCCTTTTTAATTTTTTCATTTTTCATTTTTCAGCTATGAAATCTGGGTTAAAACATCTTTCGAATGCTATATATTTAATTAATAACAATTCGTTTTTTAAATAATTTTGGTTAATACATATCTTCAAAACTCTATTACCATAACTATAAAACGCAGACATTTTTTTTTACTCAGTATGACATGATTCTTGAACAGAAAAAGGTTCCCGTAAACTGATGTTTCTAAATTACCTTGTACATTCCTTTTCAGTAATACATCTAGAAAAGGCAAACTATTATTTTCTCAATTTCGAACGTAAATTGTATGGATGGTTCAATGCTGTTCAAATAGTAAGAAAACTCTGTTAATTCCTTATTACCATATTTCCACACCAAGAATGTGTCATCTACATACCTTATCCAAATATCAGGTTTACATTTTGCATTTATGGCTTTAGTTTCAAATACATCCACATATAAATCACATAATAATGGTGAGAGTGGTAATCTCATAGCTAACCCTTCATTTTGTTTATAGAAATTATTGTTAACTTGAAAAAATGGATTTGTAACACATATCTTAGTTAAATTAACTATATCTATAGTTTCAACTGCTGAAATTTTGTTTTCTAACAATTTTGTTACAAAACATTTAATTGCATCTTCCACTGGAACTTTTGTAAATAGGGATACTACATCAAATGATACTGTTACGTCTCTGCTCGTTTGATAATTTCCGGTAGAAATTCTTCCCCAGAAACCTCAACGATACAAGTCCTTTCTTAAATAAAACTAGTTTATTCTTTCTCAATACAATTTTGCAATACATCTAATTTCCACAGTCACTTAAACAAACGCTATAATTCTCAACGAACGATTCACGCACTTTACTTACTACCGTGCTTGACTCAATTGTCCATTTATATCTTCAAACTTTCTGTCTACTATACCATTCTGATTAATTGTCTGGCGCACTTATATACAAGAATAGAGGGCTCCTAGCAAATACTGGATTATTGGTGATGTTCCCCGATCTTTCTAGAACGAATTACGTGTTACAAGCGTCACGTGACTTCCGCTGTCGTAACACTGCTCCTTCCTCAGTATTGTTCA
>NW_013745371.1:0-3644 GCF_000517525.1 Limulus polyphemus
TTATTCATTACCCGGAACTGGCCCACGTTAACGAAATTTGGGACGGCTTTAGCTATGTCCAACTTGACCCTACGTGAGCCAGTACATATTACCGTGCCCGGGTAGTTCTCACAGACCACGGTATAAACTTTCCCGTACTCTCAGTACGCCATTGTCACACACTCATTCGGCACTTCGTGGGGGAGGTTACGGATATGAATCCACTTGATGTTAGTACCCGCTGGGGAGAAACTTAAACTGGAAATCTTCCTTCACCTTCACCCCACCTAAGCCCATGGCTTTATTGGTAAAGTTTGCTGCTACAAAAGTGCAGCAAACACGTCTATTCGCCAAAGGTTGCAAACATTCCACCGAACCTGGCCCTACTTGGTCGTGCAGGGCGCCGTAAACTTCATTTTACCGTGGCAGTTATTTCTATTTCTGATCACGAATGACCTGGATTGTTTCCTTGCTCCCGGAAGTTGTATGGTTATTGCGTTTGTGTTAAATGCATCTTCGGGCCATGTCTGGAGTAGTTTATTCAGGTCTGCGGGTTCTTGACCTCGAACGAGAACACCGCCCCTGGGTAGTCGTTTGATGCTTGTTATTTTTACTTTCGGTTTGCACCGATGTATTTCCTTAGCTAGCTGTGGTTGATTAAATTGTCCGGGGATTCCTTGAATTATTATTGCGTATGATGGCTTATGGCTGTCTGTTTTGTGTTGTTGTTCATTATTTGTTGCACTTTGTATTTGTTTATCACTTTGCTTTTGTTTCTTAGATTTTACTAAGGTAAAACCCTCTTCATCATTATTTAGATTTTGTGTTTTGTTCTTCGTCGTGTTCGATGTTTGTTCAACATCCAAGGAGTAAGATGGTTTACTTACATCACTATCCTGTTCATTACCGCCATTGATAGTGTCAGCCTCAGCCTCACTATCTTTGGTTTCTTTATTAACTATGGGTGATTTTGAGATTTTTTCTTTTCTTTTTAGCTCTACTTTTAGATAACTCTTCTTTTGCAAAATAAATTAATCCTTTTAGGCTAGCATTAGACTTATTAGGATCAGGTTCATCCACGTCAAACTTAGAGAAATTATCTTGCTTAGTCGGTATTTCCATAGCTGGGGTTGCTTCTCCTGTACATTGGTCCGGGTCTTCACAGTTGGCCTTGTCCGTGTATTGTTTGTGTCGGTGTCCATGGTCGGTCGGAGAGAGAGAGGTTTCCCTCAGCGTAGATGAGGTCGTCTGTTTTCTTCAAAATCGTGACGGTTGTACTGTAATCGCTGATTTAGTGGTAGATCTTTTGGCAGTGAACTTTAGGGAACGTGCCTGGAGAATGCTCAAGTCGTTAGGTAGGTACTATTCAAGATTTAGTTTAGGCTCCTTACTCTTCGCCTTGAACAAACCAAATTCTTTGTTCCCCTTTAATCCCGTGCGAGTGCTCTTGAACTTCATGGTTCTTGATTTACTGTGACTTGTTGAGTCGTTGGTGGTTTGAGAGGGTGGAGTCGGGAGCCGTGCAGGCGGGCGGGAAGGGTCGAAGCAGCTTTATGAAGTTCGGATTGTCGGGGCAGAGAGAAAGACCAAGACTTTCACCAAACAACGAGTTTCCATTTGGTTGTTTAAAATACATGTCTATGATTCACGTTTTTCGAGAATAAAACTTATGCATTGAAAAATTTTCTCTAGTATCAGTTTCATATGATATGTTTGTTTTTCATTCTAGGATTTGTTTAAAGAAATTGGATTTTAACAGGCCCTTTCCAGGGTTGTGTTCTCTGGTCTAAGCCGGAGATAATTTGGATGTGGGGGGAACCGGAGTGCCCGGAGAAAACGCTGAATATTCTATCTGACCAGTACCCAGGCTGAAAAGGAAAGAATGATTATAACATGATATAGATAGTTACCCTTTCTGTGTGAGTTGTTTACTGTGTTGGGTTATTTTGGCAGTGTAGATTGTAGGGGGAAATGTATTTCGTGGGTGCGCTTGATACTTTATGTAACGTTGCTGTTAGAATGTTTCTAGTTCTTGCTTTGATGTAGTATTAGTCAGTTTTGTTAGTCTTTCTCTGAGGGTGGAGAGGTTACTTAGTCTGTGAATGAATTTTTTGGGGGTGAACGTGGGTAATCTTAGCGCTAATCTGATGGCTCTGTATTGTTGTATTTCTTGAGGTTATTATTGGACATATTGTAGGTTATTTGACAACCATATTCTATAATTGGGCGGATGAATGTTTTATAGATCCTTAGGGCTGTTGTCGGTAAACAGTTTGAGTGTTTTGCTGTTAGTGAACATATAAAACTAATCCGTTTGTTAATTGACGAGTGTATGTTTTGTGTGTGTTTGGTCCATGCAAGTCTTGTGTCGAATGTGATTCCCAGGAATTTGATGTTGTTGTTAATTTTTATTGGGGTGCCTCCTAATGTTAATTTGATTTTCTTGAGAGTGGTCATGTGTTTTCGTAGTTTTCTATAGAAGGCTATGGCTTGGTTTTTTGTCGGGTTTAGTACTACTCGCCATTTGTTGCACCATTGTGAGATTGTATCCAGTGTTTTTTGAACCCGGGTAGTGGCGATTTGTGGATTTCTGGAGATACTCCAGACAGCAATGTTGTCGGCGTATTGGGAGTGATATGTGTATGTTAATTCGGTGAAAGAAATGTCATTGACGAAGAGAATATAAAGTAGGGGTGAAAGGACTGATCCTTTGGATACTCCTGCCTTTATGTTAAATAGTTTTGATAGAGTGTTCTTAACTTTTACTCTGGCGGATCTGTTTGTGAGAAAGCTTGATATCCATCTAATTAGGGTATCATTGACGTGTAGTGAGTGTAATTTATATTTGATGGCGTTGTGCCAGACACTATCAAAAGCTTTTTTGACATCTATAGTGTATATAGATATACACCTATAGTGGCTTGGTTGTTGTTAAATGATTTATAGATTGATTCTGCAAGTCTTGTGAGATGATTTATTGTTTGTCTTTTTTTCCACGACACGCCTGAAATTTCTGAACTCTCTTCCATACACCCAAAACCAGATAACATGATAAACTATTAACTCGACAGCTAGCCATGCCAGGGATGGTTGTAAATCCCCGAGTTCTCCTCGATCTCCAAGAACTTCTATCCCAGCACAGCCCACTGACCAGGACAAATCACCATGCCCACAGCCCCTGAAGACCCGAATCAGTTTCAACTCAACGATCAGCCACGTCAGGAATTTCAGCCAAAAGGCTTCGACCCCCTCTTAGCAACCATCGAGCTTCCTCTGCCGCACTCCAGGAGTAGGCTTCCAGACTCCATCTCCTACAGTCAGTTGCCGCTCCTTCAGTTCAGATAACACACTAACTATTCTAACTAAACCCTTACTGTGTGAAGAGAGTAAGGCATGTCTCCACCTTACCCTGCAACCACAGTCAGTTATAGAAACTATTAGAGATATAAACAAACTTACCCTTTTGTAGGACACTCTTATACTCGTTACCTTAGTCGTTTCATACTTTCATAGATTTCTTCTTTCTTCCAAGTCGTATTTACCTGTTATGTGAATACCGAATCCCTTTTTTGTATTTTTTCTTTCCTTTCCTTCAGACGATTTGATCGAGCGTGCCCTTTTCACCTGTTGATCTTCCATCATTTCTTCCCCGTAGCTTTCGCTCG
>NW_013745372.1:0-3111 GCF_000517525.1 Limulus polyphemus
GTTAGTATCTAGATGTATTAGTAAACTTAATCTAGGAACTGTAATCTAGCACACTAACTAATTAGCCTATATTTAAGTTTTCTCATTCTATCAAAACCTTTAATATTGTTGCGTCAGCGAGTCACATGACTACAGTGACGCCACGTTTCTAGAACTATCATGTACTTTGGCGAATGCTCTAGTATTTACTAGATAGGGTAGGCTGGTATATATAAGAGGGGGAAAACGTGTCTCGGGAAGGTAACGTAATGTGTGTATAGACAGTGAGTAATTGATCTGCGGTAAGAAGTATTATTGACGTTCGTTGTTATAGCGTTTGTTTAGCGCGATTGTTGAAGTTGAGTGTATCGGTAAAGTTGTATTCGGAAAGAATAAACCAGTTTTATTAAGTAAAGAACTTGTATCGCTAAAGTTTCGTCGGAACGAAGTTACGGAAAGTTAATTAACAAACGGAGACGTAACAATATTAAATATAGCCTTTGAGCCTCTAGGCTTATATTATGTTATGATTACACCCTTCTCCACAGTGTGTAATTTTCATTGAAGTAATTTCAGATTTGTCTCCTGCAGTGTTCGTGTAGTTAAACCTATCGAGTTTTTAAACGTGATTTAGCAACTACCAGTAATTAATATGGCGCTCATAAACATGATTTACCAACACATACATTCATCTGCATTAATCTTCTTACTGTTGTGTCACGTTAATTAACATGAGTATGGGTGGTCTAAATAATGGCAGTTAAGGTGAAAACAGGTCCAGATGTGCCTTGCTAGTCCTGAGTTGCAACTATAATTGTATAATTTAAATATAATTTGTGGTTAGGAACTTAGGAAAGTAGAATGCTTCCTTTCATCTGACAATTTGCATGTTGTAACTAAATAGTGTTGTCAGTATTTATTTTTTTAGCCCATTATGTCGAAAAATAAAGTGGGGCACAACTTGCAGCTTTGAAGGTGGAGTCAAGCAAATTGAGAGCTTTCCTTGCTGGAAGTGATGACACCAGTAAGCCAGCATCTGTTCCTTTTGATGGCAGCAACGAGGTCAAAGTGCAAGATTGTGAACATGCTATTTTATTTGAAAAAAGAAAACTATGAAGAAACTGTTTTGTCCTGTTGGAAGCTACAATAGTAATAATAAACAAGAGGATTCCATTTTGTCAAACAAATCCACAGAATAGTGTTGCTAAGCTAAAAGAGGATGACCTAATAAATATTTTAACGTGCAGGGATATTGGATGTACGAAGTTTGATTCAACAGTTGTAACACTTGCACATCACACAGAGATTGTTAAAGTTGGAGCACACTAACTTCAATATAAAGAAGGGCCATTTGATGCCAAATATGGGCGTTCTAAGACTGCATTTTGGTTCAAACGACGCCTTCTGAATGGACAAGAGGTCAATCGTTCCTGGTTGGTATATTCATATCTACATAAAGCAGCATACTGATTTTATTGTATTCTTTTTTTATCTACATATATGTGACATCTGATAGTCAGTCTGCTTTCAAAACACGGGATGGATTCTCTAAGTGGAAACAAATTGAAAAGTTAAATGCCCATGAAAATAGTGACAGTCATCGTGAGTCATTTGCTCCTTGAAAAGAAACTGAGCGCCGAATTCGTCTTCAAAGTGGGATTGATGAAGAGCTGCAAAGACAAATTCAGCAAGAAAAAAATAAATGGAGAGATGTACTGTGATGGTTACTGGATTGTACACAATATTTAACTTCTCAGAATCTTTCATTTCGTGAAAACATAACCTCAAACGAAAATCTTAGAAATTTCCTGTCAATTTTGCAGTTTTTAGCAAAGTATGATCCAGTAATGAGAGAGCATTTAGAGCGTGTTGAAAACAAGTCAACATCTTATCTTTCTCCTGCAATTCAAAATGAGTTTATAAATCTCATGGCTTCACATGTGCGGAATTATTGTTTGTCAGCAATTTGTATCAACAAATACTATGGTATTCTGTTTGATTTCAGACCTGACTTAGCCCATCGTGAGCAATTGGCCCAAGTGATTCGGTTTGTTGACATTGACGTTAAGACAAGAAAAGTAGAAGTCAAAGAGTCATTTATTGACTTTATACAGATAAAGGAAAAAGATGCTGCCAATATTGAGAAAACAATAAGCACAAAATTAGAAGCGGATGGAATTTTATTGAGTGATTGTTGTTCACAATGTTATGATAATGCTGCTGTCATGTCAGGTCATCTGTCAGGCGTTCAACAAAACTGAACGAAAATCCAAAAGCAGTGTTTATAAACTGTGACAACCATAGTTTGAACTTGGCATGTCTTCACGCTGCAAGTCAGGAAACAACAGTTATTACCTTTTTTGGTATAATTCAAGCCATTTATAATTTCTTTGCTCATTCAACAACTCGATGGGACGAACTGTAGCAGGAGCTTAAGATCTCTGTCAAGCATGAATCAAACATGGTGGAGTGCAAGAGAAAAGGCAGCAAAAGTTGTACATGAAAAACTGGATGAATTGCTAGGACTGTTAGAGCAATTAATTGAGAATGGCAACACGGCTGAAACAAAATGTGATGCTCATAATATTCTGCAACGCATGTTTACATTTGATTTTCTTGTACTTTTGCATTCTTGGAGAAATATTTTATCACCAAAAATGAATTTTAGAGAAGCAGCTGCTGATCGTGATTCTTTGAAATAGAAATTGATAGAATCACAAAGTCCTGTCAAGAAGCCTTTTAAGTGGGCAAGAATCAATGTGAAACACGGGGATTGACCATTGAAAGAAGAAAAATACGTCGTAAACGAATGCCAGGTGAAAATGCAGCTGATGCTGGATTGATTGCTGAACAGGAAATTTATCGTATCATGAAGGATGTTATTGATCGCTTGATTACAAAAATGATTTTCTCTCTTACTAGACTTAGATTCACGGTTGTATTTCTACTAGATGTGAAAAATAGTTTCTGGAGATTTCGAAGACGGAAAAATGTTCCGACTTAAAGAGCTATCCAGGTGATATAATTTTGGTATAATTGAAGTCATTTATAATTTCTTTCCTCATTCAACAACTCGTTGGGACGAACTGCAGCAGGAGCTTAAGATCTCTGTCAAGCGTGAATCAGAATCAC
>NW_013745373.1:0-1955 GCF_000517525.1 Limulus polyphemus
CAACGAACGTCAACAATACTTCTGACTGCAGTTCAATTACTCACTATCTAAACACATTACATTACCGTCACGTTGTCACCCTCTTTTATATACCATGCTACTCTATATCTAGTAAATGCTAGAGCATTCGCCAAAGTACAGGATAGTTCTAGAAAGTAGAGGGCGTGAGAATAGTCATGTGATCTCGATGACGCAACAATATCATTTCTAAACAGGATCCGCCAAACATGCTCGCCCTTTGAGCTGTGCGTGCTTTATAATTCGCTTTATTATTCGTTGGTAAAAGAGTGGCCCAAGAGTTTTTTACTGTTCAATCAGGGACGGCTAGCACAGATAGTTCTCGTTTAGCTTTGCGTGAAATAAAAAAACAACATCCAAGTTAAACAGGACTGTTGGAATACATAAATTTAATGTTATCTACACCCGGTTGTAGTGCTATGATATTTTTTTAAGTGCACGAATTCAACTGAATGTATTTGTGAAATCAAGATTATCTCTGTGTCAGAAGACAAGTTGGATTTGTGAACAGAGAGGTTACGAAATCTTTAAAAAATCCCAATATTAGGTTACTTCTTATGTAGTAGTTGGTTTTATTTCAGTAATTAGTGTATAGTGTCTACTTTTAGTCATCTCTGCCTATATTAGAACTAGACAGTGTTAAAAAAAACTTGAGTTTATGTGAGACAGCTCGGCTCACTGACCGGTAACTATTGCCAGTAGTCTGCACAGTCGTGAATCTGGTTAATGTAACTCTATGTGCATTAGTCCATAATAAGCTACATGGATTGTACATTAACTAGTGCTTGCAGCCAAGTACGTTTGCCACACATACTGTGAAATAGAGTACACACATCCTGTCCAGACATAAGTCGTGGTTTGATCTGCCACCTCATTTAACTTTATATTGCTAGATAAACTGCTGACCCATCACAAGTTGTCTAGGAGATTTTAATCCTGACTTGTAGGTGGAGTAGTGAGTCTTGTTAATTGTCTCTCTTATTTCTTATGGGAATGGTAAATAGTGTTATAAGTAATGCACGTGTCTTGAGATGAATGACAATTCTGTTTCATGTATACAATATTTTCTCAGAACACTTCTTCAGACATATTTCCTTCTCCTTTTTTGAACATTCTCAACCTCCAGTGAATGCCTGTCCTGAGTAAATACCCGTCATTTTGATTTCAAATATGATTGATCTCCCTTAAGATTTTACTGTCAAGCCAGATTCAAAGTTTAAAACTTAATTTTTAATGGCCGAATAGTTAGAAATTAACAGTTTGT
Organism: Limulus polyphemus; assembly: GCF_000517525.1. Taxonomy (NCBI): domain Eukaryota; kingdom Metazoa; phylum Arthropoda; class Merostomata; order Xiphosura; family Limulidae; genus Limulus; species Limulus polyphemus. Next base: position 1,283 of record NW_013745373.1, read on the forward strand.
TGCATTTTCCAGTACGTTGATTTTCCTTAAGGGTAATTGGGGAGGATCTTTAGAATAATAGGAGGTTTGATTAAGAAGTGTGTCACGGAGTAAATTTGAATTCTTTGACTCTGACTGAGCCGTGAAAAAGAAATGTACTAGATACAATGTAAAACTATGAATTCAGTATTCAAAAGTAATAACTGATAATTTCACCCTTCTGTATCTAAATTAGAATATAAATTTAGTAAGATATTTTCAGGATTTTTTTCTCAATTTTCTTGCAGGTTTTCTGGAACTATTTATTGTACGTATCAGTTTGCTTGGGTAAAGATTAATATATAAATGGCTATCTCATGGAATATTGTAATACTTTGATTAAGAGTGGAGTATTTTAACCACAAAACCATTTGTTTAGAAACTGACTTCTTAACTTTTCCTATGATTTTACGTACGTATAAAATTTCTTAATTTCGTATTTAATGTTTCATTAACAAATTTTCATAATAATTCTTTAAATCACCACATCAAACAATCTGCCCTTTCTAATTCAAATCCTAAAAACAAAATTTGTTTTCTTAAAGCCCTCTGAGTATTAAGTTTCTTAAAGTGTGTGTATGTTTAAATACCTTGAAAACTCGACATTAGTTTGACCTATTAATATTTCTGGTTCATTATTTCACTCACTTTGAAA
>NW_013745374.1:0-1821 GCF_000517525.1 Limulus polyphemus
TTCCAGTTGCTGACTATAGATCTCTGCATTGACGGTTCGCTGTGGATTGAGGAGTTCGAAATGAATTACTCCTTTGATGTCCTACCAAATGCAAAGCATCACTTTCTGCGGATGGAGTCCAGGTTTTGGGGTAGGAAGGTTTTTTTTTTCTCTAGGACTGAGCCATTGTTTTTGGCGTTTAATATTCGCACAGAGAATCCTTTTTTTTTATCACCGGTGACAATTCTGTCCAAAAATGGTTCACACGCATTACGCGCCAGAAGAATCGAAGCAACGTTTACACATTGGAAACGATGATCATCGGAGAATTCGTGAGGGACTCAAACACCTTCTTTATAAAGTTTCCCATATTCCTTAGATGTTTACGTATTATTTCATGAGAGACATGCAATGTCAGGGCCATTTCACAAGTGTGTTGCTTTGGGTTAGACTCAACAAGCATCTTCAGAGCATCAATATCAATTCCAACATGTCGGCCCTTGCCATCACAGTTTTTAAGGCTAACGTTATCTGAACGAAATTTGCTGAACCATCGTTGACACTTACGAACGTTCGAATCATTTCCATAAACTTCTTTGATATTATTTGTGGCTACAGAGGCGTTGTTTCCCTTCTTGTATTCAAACAGCATTACATGCCGAATGTGTATCTCGTCGTGCACCGTCACTATAAGGGTTTATAATATACTAAACTTTACACATTATATAGCTACACTAACGTGACGTTTAAACGGTTCGTATAACTATTATACGTGATGTACGATTTTTTATGGGGTGGCTAATGAAAGTTTTCCAAAACGCGACATTAATTTCTTCACGACCTAATACATAATTGTTTAAAAATATAACTTATATTTATCATACTTTGCAAGGCTTGAGTTACTCGACAATTAGAAATTTAATAATGTTTAGAAGATTTGGGATGATGATTGAATGATTATTTTAAAGGTATATTTAGGTTGCTTTTCAATGACATTTTTACATCTTATAAAAGTTGGTATCTACAAACACCCATCACTCGTCTTTCTTTGGGATCACTTGACGGCCACGAAAAGAAATTTTAAGGAACACCAAAAACCGAAATCATTATTAATCTCAAATTGGTAAATGCTTTTACTTCTCAACCAAACCTCAAGTACGTGAAAACCTAAAAGCAAGTAAGATGTATATAAAAGTGATCTCAACCAAACCTCAAGTACGTGAAAACCTAAAAGCAAGTAAGATGTATATAAAAGTGATCTCAACCAAACCTCAAGTACGTGAAAACCTAAAAGCAAGTAAGATGTATATAAAAGTGATCTCAACCAAACCTCAAGTACGTGAAAACCTAAAAGCAAGTAAGATGTATATAAAAGTGATCTCAATCAAACTCATTGTGGCTCATCTTCTCAACAAGCTTTTTAACGTTATGTTAATACCTAAGATACTCCGTTACATAAAAACAGGCCCGGCATGGCCAGGTGGTTAGGGCGCTTGAATCGCAATCTGAGGGTCGCGGGTTCGAATCCCCGTCACACCAAACATGCTCACCCTTTCAGCCGTGGGGACGTTATAAGGTAACCACTATTCGTTGTTAAAAGAGTAGCCCAAGAGTTGGCGGTGGGTGGTGATGACTAGCTGCCTTCCCTCTAGTTTTACACTGCTAAATTAGGGAATGCTAGCGCAGATATCCCTCGTGTAGCTTTGCGCGAAATTCAAAAACAAACAAACAACACATAAAACTAATAAATTCAGCATATCATATAAACATTTCTCAACTTCGAGCAAAAAAACTTATACCACAGATAAACAAAACAGCTCAGTAAATGTACAAGGAATCTGT
>NW_013745375.1:0-1898 GCF_000517525.1 Limulus polyphemus
ACTGTGTAGACTGTGGTAATATATAACATATTTTATACATCAACATGTACAAGAAAAATACCAGAGTTACTGTGTAGACTGTGGTAACATATAACATATTTTATACATCAACAAGTACAAGATATAATATCATAGTTACTGTGAAGACTGTGGTAACATATAAGATATGAAAAATAAAACAAAGTTATTCTAGAGTTACCGAAACGTTAGTTTGATGTGTTGTACCGTGTTACAAGAACCTCGTTAGTTATATGTTATTGTACAGTTACCGAAACGTTAGTTTGACGTGTTGTACGGTGTTACAAGAACCTCGTTAGTTATATGTTATTGTACAGTTACCGAAACGTTAGTTTGACGTGTTGTACCGTGTTACAAGAACCTCGTTAGTTATATGTTATTGTACAGCTACCGAAACGTTAGTTTGATGTGTTGTACGGTGTTACAAGAACCTCGTTAGTAATATGGTGTTATATGAAGGAACAGTTAGCATAGTTTGTATAACATGTGGTTAGGCCACAAAATATAAAACGATATGTAGAAAGTTACGTAAGAACGCCATGATTAAATAGGGTTAAACGTCGGATAGGTTAATATATACATATAAAATGTACGAGTGTACTTGTCTGGGTTTTATTGTAATAAATACAGTGTTGTTGAACCTCACTGTTTTGTTTTCATAACAACTCATCTATGTATATCGACAATTAATATTGTTAGAAACCTATAGTTTTCTTTCCATGAAAACACATTTTCAAATGTCGATAATATATTTCATAAAAGTTTCGAGTAATGTTCTGATTGGCGAGAGAATTTCCTTCACTGTTTTGTTTCCATAACAACTCATCTATGTATATCGACAATTAATATTGTTAGAAACCTATAGTTTTCTTTCCATGAAAATGTCGATAATATATTTCATAAAAGTTTCGAGTAATGTTCTGATTGGCGAGAGAATTTCCTTTGATGTGCATATCCAACAGTAGTCTAATGGACGTAAACCACGTGCGTGTTGGCGAAGAGAAAAGGTTGAAAGAATTGAAGCAGCAGACATAGAGTTTGTTAAATAGACGCTAGACATTCAGTGAATGCATGTAATTCTCGTGAAGTTTGCCGGTGTTATTTATGAATCATTTCACTTGGCACGTCTGTCTGTGCCCTTTTAATCTTCGTCCTTTTCTTAGGAAGGACGATAAGATCCACTCTAGTGATACGAAAGACCAAAGTCCGAAAAGCTGGATCTTTTCAAACCGTTTAAATGGACAATGAAGAGGAAAGACAAAAGACTAGGCCGTTCATGCATTTTAAAACCTTAGAATTGGTGAATATATTACTGTAACTGTATTATACATAGATCACTTACACCAGCTAAATGTTGCCCGTTTCTTTCCCCCTGCTTGCACCTGCCAGCTGCGTGTTTTGTCTTCATTCAGCTCCTCAGATGCTGCATCACTGATTGTGGAAAAATAGTACGAGGAGAAAATATTAAAGGATTTAACAGGGAAAAAATATGAAACCATACGGTGAAACCTTGGTTTTCATAAGTTTCTTATCATCTTAGATGTACGCGGTAGCTCACTGTTCATAAAAAGGAGACGTACCTAATTATTCAGTTCATGAACACAGGTATACATTATCTAGATAAGTGTAAGTTATGAATAAAATTGATAATCATGGGGTCTAGAAGTAAGTAATACAGATAATTTACTTTGGTATTAAACGTCGATGGTTGTTCGTATTGGAATTACTATTCATTCCAGTCACTAGACTTATATCATTTTGATATCAGTCCATCATCCTTCCGTTATTGTTTCGTCTGTTTTTTTTTATTAAGGAAGATCCAGTAGACCTGTTAACAGAGTTTTCTTTTATTAAGGAAGATCCAGTAGACCTGTTAACAG
>NW_013745376.1:0-1827 GCF_000517525.1 Limulus polyphemus
CACACAAATGTACATGTTTCCAGCACGAGTTTGGGGCAACGGACCAGCAATATCAATGACTACTCTTTCCATTGGTGTGCCAACTTGATATAACTTCATTGGAGCACGTCCCTTATGCATGGGTCCCCTTTTAGCACAACATGTACTGCATGTCCTGTACCATTCTTCCACATCTTGCCTCATACCTGTCCAGTAAAATCTTTGCCGTAGGTGACTCAATGTTTTGTTAATTCCGAGATGTCCTCCTGTTAAAGTATCATGGGATTGATGCAGCACAACTTCCCGTAACTTTCTCGGTATAACCGTTTGCCATGTCGTCACTTTCCCATCTGCAGTTTCCCATCTCTGGAGAAGAATACCATTTTCAAGCTTCAACTGGTCCCATTGTGCCCAATAGTTCTTTATCAACAGGCCTTAGACTAGACACATTCTCCCAAGCAGGGCGCAAAACATTTGCTTTTAGAAAATCAATTATTGGCTTCAAATCTTGGTCTTTCTCCTGCTCTGATTTAATATCTATACCTGGTTCCACTTCACCATCACCAACTTCTTCAGCCACTTTGACTTAAGCTTGATGGCACCTGGTTAGTTCAACATCTCTTTTGCAGCAATGTCTGTAGTCATTTTTGAAGGGTCTTCGGCTCAGTCCATCAGCATATCCATATTATAATTATACTGGTCTACATTTCTGATCCAACGTGCCAGTTGTCCCTCTGGGTTTTTTAATGATCTAAACCAGCGTAATGCAGCATGGTCTGTACTGATGGTAAACCTTGCCCCATAGAGGTAAGGATGGAAATATGTCAGACTATTTACTATAGCAAGGATTTCCCTCCGTATTACACAGTAGTTCCTCTCTGGTCTACTCAAAACCCTACTGAAGTAAGCCACCACATGTTCGTTTTCGTCCACTTTCTGAGACAACATTCCTACAATTCCGACATTACTAGCATCACAATTCAGTATGTACGGCAGTGAGGGATTTGGAAGCGTTAAAAGTAGAGCTGAGGCCAATTTTTCTTTCAATGTCTTGAAAGTATGCTGGCAAGAAACTCTCCTTTCAAACTTCTGGCCTTTTTTGGTCAAATCATGTAATGGAGCAGCTATAGTTGCAAAGTCCTTCAAAAACTTTCGGTAATAGGCACAGACTCCCAAGAAACTTCTTAACTCTCCCACATTGTCTGGTGTTGACCATTCACGCACTGCTTTCACCTTGTCAGGATCAGTTCGCACACCATGCTCACTTACAATCTGACCTAAGTAAAGCACCTCTTTCTGGAACAAGTGGCATTTCTTGGGATGGAGTTTTAGGTTTGCTGCTTTCAAATGCTTGAATACTTCCTCTGGGACATTTCCTCATCAAAAGTTGTTGCAAATACAATGACATCATCCATGTACACTAGGGCTATCCTCCATTGTAGGCCTTCCAGTACTCTTTCCATCAACCTTTCAAATGTTGCTGGAGCATTGCTAAGCCCTAATGGCATCACACAGTATTGCTAGAGACCTTGGCCATAACTAAATGCAGTCTTAGGTTTATCTGCTTTAGCCATTTTCACTTGATGGAAACCTGACTTTAAGTCCAGAGTTGAAAACCATCTGGCTCCACTTAGGGTATCAAGAGTATCATCAATTCTTGGCAGTGGGTATGAGTCTTTCTCGGTTATACTGTTAAGAGCTCTGAAGTTCACACAGCAACGTTGGGTCCCATCCTTCTTCTGGACTAACACGACGGGAGCTGACCAAGGACTATCTGATTTCTCGACTATCCCTTGTTGCTTTGCCAGAGCTATTCTCCTTGGAGAGATCTTTATTGGACAGTGATTG
>NW_013745377.1:0-8083 GCF_000517525.1 Limulus polyphemus
AGTTCCGGTAATTCGTTGAAAGTATTCAACGAGAATGTGATGAAGATACAGATGAACAAGATTTCACTGTAATTTCACAAACAAAATAAAATAAAACTACTATTTAAAATTCCAAAGGTTTGTCTATCAAGAAACTGAAACCAAGGTTGACTTATAATTCATCACCACTTGGAATTATTTTGAAAATCTGGGAAGGTAGGTGCAGGTCTTCAGTATCAGAGAACAACCGAGAAACACATTCGTCGATCCTGAGAACATAAAACACTTAACATTATTAGTTCTACGATTGAAACAAAATTCGCGAACAATAATTTATCACAATGAGAAATAAAATATATAAATAATTAATCTATTTTGTGTTTTATTGCCCTTTTTTTCCTACTTCAATTGACAAAATCTTGTTATGCTAATATACGTAGACGGAGATTTTTCATATATTCTTTACTTTTAAATTGTCTTAACGTTGCATTGTTGTAATTGAAAAAACAGACAGTGAAAAAAAGATATTACGAATATTTTATACATTTTCCATTCACTACTTACAGGCATATTACCCTAAATAAAGTTATCAAGCAGTATGTTAATACACACTTGTGAGTATATCAGCATACGTGTTTGCATGCATTCACAAACACAGTTAGACATATATAATTTTAAAAAGAAATGTAAACTGGCTTTAAATAAATTATTTATCACAATATACTAAAAACAAACTACTACGTACATTTTACGAAAGCTCACGATTTTATTCGTAATTTTCTTTTCTGAACTAAAATTCATTCTTTATTTTTAAATAAAGAAAACTTCGTTCTTTAACGCAGAAATTCTAAATAAAAAAACATTTTACTCAAAGTTTTTGTCTGATTTATCATTCCATTCATTCAGTAAATGTTATGTAATGAATAAATATCTCAATTGCATTAACGGCTTGAACACTTTGTTAGAGGTAGGGGGGGCAAAGCCTGAATATTTCTGTCTTCTTATCCTAGGTGCATTGTTTGTTTTTTATTTAATTTATGGCCTCCAGTGGCACAGCGGTATGTCTGCGGATTTACAACTCTAGAATCCGGGTTTCGATACAGCACATATAGCCCATTTTGTAGTTTTGTGTTTAATTACAAACAATTAAGTTTTTGTGTTTGAGACCAAAGCTGCACGATGGGCTCTCTGTGCTCTGCCTACCGCGGGTATGAAAACCTGATTTTTACCTTTCTTCGCCCTAGACTTGCCGCTGAAACACCGAGGGGCTTTTCCGTTCAGCAAGGACTGTTTAAGAACGTATTTTAATTGTTCTTTTTTAATTTTATAAATAATGTCTATTATCTGTTTATATGTATTTTATATTTCTCTTTCATCTTCTTTCTCTGTAAGACTGCAAACATAAAACGATAAAGATTGGGTTTCGGTACACGTAGTGGACACAGCCCAGCTAATTGTGTAGGTTTTTGCTTAACTGCAAACGAACAAATAATCATCCTCTTTCTCCTTGTTTAGCAATAATAGCTGTTGAAGACTTACATTAATGAATTCCAAACTAACCGATTTACATATAAAATTTCAAATATAGAAAAGAGTTCGGTGGATATTATTATCTTTATCGCTAATATTACTTACCTCTCACATTTTTTTTAGTTAATATTTTGATCGTCAGCTAATGCTCGCTTTACCACAGTACTTAATGTTCTCCAAGTGCCTATAAGACGTTTATCAGATTAACACTGATAACAGTTATCTGTCTGTCGGAGAAAATAAAATATAACCATGTATTCCACTGGATGGATTTTCTTCCTTGAACTAAAATTTTCAAACGTTCCGATACTAATTTGACCTATTTTTCTAGCACCCTGATGAAACAAAATATCATAGACTTACCTAATTCAATACTCCATATTGATTCTAGAGGCTTAAAGGTTACTGAAACTGAACAGACCTGTGCGATCTTTCTCAACAACCTGTACAGGAAGAAGGAGAGAAAAAAGTCGATAACCTTCAACAATGGGCGTGAATTATGAAAACAATTAAAGAAACATATGAGCATCTAACAAAACAAGTTTCACCAGAACCAGAGGAGACTATAAAAAGACCGAGAAATTAGCGAACAGTACAGTTTTCTTCCAGATCTGAAGACAGCAGCACAAACCATGAAATTTCTTGTAAGTGATCATTTAATATATCTTTCTGATTAAACTATTTAGATCAAAGCTGTTGAGATGTACAAGCGAAAATTTAAACTTCTTAAGATCTCTTGTCATTCAAAATATTCCCTGTAATTTGAAATTTTCCTATTCAGTTCACGTGAAGATCAAACTAAATAAGAATAATTAGCTTTTTATGTTATTTATCTAAACAAGAAGAATGTGAGTATAACATTTTAGGATTCTTATTCTTTTATGTCTAGATCGTTTTTCTCGGTCTCCTGGCCTACACCCATGCTGGTCTGCTAAGCGCTGGTCTTGTTGGTCGAGCTGCTTTTGCTCCGGCTGCTGTTGCTCCTGTTGCTGTTGCTCCGGCTGCTGTTGCTCCTGTTGCTTTTGCTCCCGCTGCTGTTGCTCCTATCGCCGCTTTTGACGCAACTGGTGCTGTTGCTGCTGCTCAGGGTTTGGCTGCACGAGGCATTCCCGTAGGACGAGCTGCTGCCTCCGTTACCCGTATTAACCACGGTGGTGTAGGTTTGGGTCTTGGCGCTGGTCTTGTTGGTGGAGCTGCTTTTGCTCCGGCTGCTGTTGCTCCCGCTGCTGTTGCTCCTATCGCCGCTTTTGACGCAACTGGTGCTGTTGCTGCTGCTCAGGGTTTGGCTGCACGAGGCATTCCCGTAGGACGAGCAGCTGCCTCCGTTACCCGTATTAACCACGGTGGTGTAGGTTTGGGTCTTGGCGTTGGTGGCTATGGACTAGGACTGGGAGGTGTTGGTAGTTATGGACTAGGATTGGGAGGTGTTGGAATCGGCTATGGTGTGGGAGGCGTCGGATATGGCTATGGTCTTGCTGGACTTGGCTTAGGAAAAGCATTGCACTAAACACTTTTCACTGATTTAGTGTAAGTATTTTTGGAAAATTTAGGAAAAACAAAAACCTTTCTAATACTTTGTTAATATTTTTAGAAGACTCATTTTTCTTGGGCTCAGGCTATTTCCTTTTAAGTCAATAAAAGTACAACATTATACATCTAAATAACTATTATCAAACTAAATTTATCTAAAGGCTTGTTGTTATTTGGTACGTATAAAGGAACATAATAGAATTTTTGATATTCATCCCATATTTAATATTTAATTTTATTATAGGTACACTTAGCCTTGGAGAATCTGATAGTAACGGACGAAACAACGGGACCAAACGGGACTTCAAGGATCTACAAATTTCTTATTTAAAAATATGTTTTTCACTTTACATTTCCTATCAAAGTTGCGTTATCAATAAAACAGTCAAACTAAGCCCTCTTGTGTGTTTTTTAATGTAAACTTTACATAATACCGTAGAAAAAGGGAAGCAAACGTTTTTATATACTTTCATTCTTTCGCCAGCCTCCCAGAGGACAACGTAATGTCTGCGGACTTACAACGCTAGAAACCGGGTTTCGATACCAGTAATGAGCACAGAACAAATAACCCATTGTGTAGCTTTGAGCTTAAATACAAACAAATAAATTGTCGCCAGATGATTTGTTCTTCATTTTACACTTTGAGATAAAATTGAATTTCTGACTTATTAAATGACTTGTGAGAAAATTAAAGTAATTCTAATTATTCTCAAGGGCGAAACGAACGAAGTTTTTGAGTGTCTCTTGTACAAGATGTCTCTCTTAAAAGAAAAGCAGACATAGAAATTACTGTAAGGAGGATGTCGATATATCGAGACATAATTATATTTCAATATGAAAAAGTATTTCAAAGTTAATTGTGATTAAAAGTTCACGTGCAATAGAAAAATATCAGGTACTTTACAGTTCATAGTGAATTTTGATGGCAGCTTTGCTTTTGCGTTATTCTTGTAACTATATTATAACGCTGCTTAATAGCTTTGGAAAGATTGTTGTACTTTCAGCAGAAAGCTACCAGATATGCTATCTACGATCTTCCACTGAGGGGAATCGATCTTAGAGTTGAAAGTCCGTAAAATCCGGTGGGTTCGATGCACTACTAAAAGTAACGATATAAAGTCCGTCCCATCGTTATCTAGTTTAAGGCTAAAGGAAGGAATGGAAACATGCAACGTACGTTAGTGCACGAAGCAAAACAATATGTCCTGTAAGAGGGTATACTCTATTCTTTCCCTACTATTCCGTTTAATTACAGTACATTTTACGATTTTAACATACATATATATATATATATAGTTTTATTGTGAAGAATAATTTACGTTGTTATCTAAGTATATGGATCTATGACCAACTAAATCTCCTAAGATGGTCGACCTAGTGGGATGTTACTGGGATTGCGACCGAAAATATTGCTAATAGCTGAAGAAACAGTGTATTCTAATCATTATAAGTATGAACGTAAGAACAACATACTTAATAGTCAGTTTTATTAATTTGTGGATGTTAAGTTCTGATCTACGTTGATAGTTTTATTTGAATAGAAAGTAATATTAATTATGATTATATTAAACTTTGTGTTGTACATTTTATAACTAGCTCCGAAAATTTAAGGGAGAATCCAAAAATGTTTTTATATTGTTTTTATTGCAACGTTATTTCGGTATAGCAATATATGTATGTTTTCTTTATTCGTTTAGTTGGAAATAATTTCTAAAATTCCTCACTCTGTAACACGTGTTTTATTACGGAAATTTTATGTACATTACCGTATTTAAATAGCATTCTACTTTGTCTAAGACATGTTATAAAAAAGGTGGATTTCAATCAACAAACGTAACTGTGTAGGTTTGTTTTATATTTTTATTTGTCAGTTTTTTCGTACAAAACTGCAAAATAACTATGTGCGTATTATTCAACGCCCAGCCGCTGTTTTTAAATTATATGGCGAAAAAAATACCATGTGCAATGCTTTAAAACAGTATTAAAAAGTTTTCAGAATAATATGTAATTCGAATAATGAACCAGAGGTAAGAATTAAATAAACTTTGTCCATGAAAAAATGGAAACCAACCTATCTACTTTAATCTTATCATCTCCAACGGATTTTCTATATACAACAGTATCTTAAAGGCGCTGAATTGAACACTATATGAATAATGAGACGTTTCCTTGAATATTTGAGTTGTATTCTGCATAAAATATATTACATAACACTGAAGTTACTCTTCAGATAGAATATGCACTTAATAAGTTATTTCAAGGTATATCTTTTGAATCATGTTAGATCTGTACAGTTGGAAAAGCACAGAATTAACCTCGATATCAAAAATATTTGAGACAAACGACTTGAAAAGTCCTCTGCATTATATGGTGTGGGTTTAAAACGTATAAATAAATTTATAACATAACTAACGACCTAATAGGGACATTATATAGCTTTCAGCAGAATATAAATAGATTGATTAAAGATAACTAAAAACAACTTAGCAAATATAAGGCTTCCTTTTCCAATGCATTTTCTACACATTCATAAAAACCTGTGACAGATTTTAGAACATAACATTGACGTTAAGAATACATAGAGTTCACACTCGATAAATTTATTTGAAGTAACATTGTTTGAATTATATCATATTAATTTGGGTAAAAACAAAATTGCCTTTTATATAAATATAATCGCGACAATCCACTTGTGAAAACCAGTGTATTATTTGGTGTTGGTGTTTTAAAACGTATTGGTTTATGTGAACCTCTATATCAGAGACATGTTATTGCATACTATGGGTTGTAAATAAGTTGATTAAAAACAAATTATTAATATTGAATAATGAAAATAAATATAAAAGTAAACTGAACAAAAATATATATAGAAACTATTAGATCGATTATGAAACAATTTTACAGCTTTTAATATCATGGTTGTATTTTCACACTGGAAATCTTTTTAGATAAACAAAAAATAATAACGACCTAAAACGAATTAGATTAAACGAAGCTTAAGAAGTTGAATAATACCATTGTTAAAGCGTTTGTTGACAATTCAGAGAACGTTATACATATCAAATATCACCATAAATTTACGAGGATGAAAAAGAAAATATTATACGGAGGTTTTAAAGTGTTCAATATTACCAGTAAAAACAGAGCATCATATCTATTTTTTATGTTTTGAGAAACGTTTAAGAAAACTGAAGGAGAGCTCTAGTTATGTGGAAAATGGTATAAACTGTTGATATTAATGAAAAATAAATATGAGGTTTGTTCTTAACATATTTTATCTTCATATTTCAAAAAATCAATATAACTAAGGAAGAAACTGGAGCGATTAACCATTTATTTCCAATAGCAGGAGTAATCATAGTCAAACCAGATAACGGAAACTGCATAGTTATTTTGAGTAGATATTATTATAAAGTTCTACTGCAATATCACATGAAACTAAGATAAGAAAACTGGATTTTAATCCTGCGAAAACAAGAAAAGGTCAGTTACGAATATATGTGTTAAAATTAAAGCTTCAAATAATAAATCTTATAACCCTAGCGGTTTCAAAAGTAAATCTTTTGCCATCAGTGGCAAAAGGGAATAGACAGATAAGGTTATTAGTGATAAATTGTACACTGTTAATACACCTGTAGGTTTCATAAAAACGATTGTCCCATTACGCCAATAGTTACAAACACAGGTACCAATAACCAGAATTTTGCAGTGTTTTTTTTCACTCTTTCTTAGAGTATTCATAATAAATGAATATAGAATTACAAACAGCTTTGAGATCTCCAACCAGTTGGTAAGTTTAAAATTTCATAAACAATTTTACTGTGCGCGTCCTGATATCCAGTTCTTGTACACCAATATTCCTGAGTGGGAGGAAATTCAAAATTACACAACATATATTTATTGTGATATTAATTTGTTTTTCCCAAGTAACATTTATTTTATTTATGACAGTAGTATTTATGGTCAAACATATCGAACTGCCATGTGTTCATAACTGGAATATTGTCTACATTTTGTACGTTATCACGAAAAACAGTGGTGGCATAACTGTTCAGAGCGACTTACACCTGTTCGATAACAGAGGTAAGCTGACGATACTTTTGATACTTTTAGGAAAATGTTAATATTGTAAGTGCCGAATTCAATTTGATATATTTCTTAATTCAAAGGGCTACAAATATTCACTCTAATAGTGATTATTTTCACAAAAAAATAAAAAGTGTATTGTTAAAAACAAATTTTTATATAACATCACTTAACACATTTTTAATGTTTATAAAGAAAGAATACACCTCACATAAGAGAGTTATGATATTCCCAAACTGCTATTCTACATCACCTTTCAAGTTTTAAATAAAGATAGTTTTGTTTAGACGAATAATGTCTAAAATATTTTCATGTTAATTATCCACAAATTTGAATGTGTTTAGTTTCAAAATTACTGCTAAGTAAAAAAGAAACTTTTCAATATAAAGTACATAATCAACAAATGTCAACTATTTTATGTTTTCTATCGATATGTTTGTTTTCTATGTCTACGAGATTATGTGAGATCAGTCATGTATCACTTTGAGCAACATATAAAATGTCATCTGGAACCTAGTTCCGGTAATTCGTTGAAAGAATTCAACGAGAATGTGATGAAGATACAGATGAACAAGATTTCACTGTAATTTGACAAACAAAATAAAATAAAAAAATATTTAAAATTCCAAAGGTTTGTCTATCAAGAAACTGAAACCAAGGTTGACTTATAATTCATAACCACTTGGAATTATTTAGAAGATCTTGGAAGGTAGGTGCAGGTCTTCAGTATCAGAAAACAACCGAGAAACACATTCGTCGATCCTGAGAACATAAAACATTTAACATTGTTAGTTCTACTAATGAAACAATATTCGCGAACAATAATGTATCACAATGAGAAATAAAATATATAAATAATTAATCTATTTTGCGTTTTATTGCCCTTTTTTTTCCTATTTTAATTGACAAAATCTTGTTATGCTAATATACGTAGACGGAGATTTTTCATATATTCTTT
>NW_013745378.1:0-1827 GCF_000517525.1 Limulus polyphemus
ATCGACGAGATTCATCATCTGGTACACTATGAATCATCATATGTTATACTTATCCAAAGGATTCATCATTTTGTACACTGTGATTCAACATATTTTATACATATCGACAAGATTCATCATCTGGTACACTATGATTCACAATATGTTATACTTATCGACAAGATTTATCATCTGGTACACTATGATTCAACATATGTTATACTAATCGAAATGATTCATCATCTGGCACACTATGATTCACAAAAATCACCATATGCTAAACTTATCGACAAGATTCATCACCTGGTACGCAAAAAATCACCATATGTTATACTTATGAACAAGATTCATCATCTGGTATTCTATGATTCACAAAGATCACCATTTGATATATTTATCGACAAGATTCAACACCTGGAACTCTGATCAACAAGAATCACCATATGATAAACTTATCGACAAGATTCAACATATGGTACACTATGATTCACCATATGATATACTTATCGACAAGATTTATCATCTGGTACACTATGATTCACCATATTTTATACATATCGACAAGATTCATCATCTGGTACACTATGATTCACCATATGTTATACTTATCGAGAAGATTCATCATCTGGTACACTATGATTCAATATGTGTTATACTAATCGAAATGATTCATCATCTGGCACACTATGATTCAGAAAAATCACCATATGCTAAACTTATCGACAAGATTCATCACCTGGTACGCAAAAAATCACCATATGTTATACTTATGAACAAGATTCATCATCTGGTACTCTATGATTCACAAAAACCACCATTTGATATATTTATCGACAAGATTCAACATCTGGAACTCCGATCAACAAGAATCACCATTTGATATACTTATCGACAAGATTCAACATCTGGTACACTATTATTCACAAAATATCACCATATGTTATATTTATCGACAAGCTTCATCATCTCGTACCCTATGTTTCTCAAAATTCACCATATGTTATACTTATCGATGAGATTAGTCATCTGGTACTTTATGATTCATCATATGTTATACTTATGGACGAAATTTATCATCTGGTACACTATGAATCATCATATGTTATACTTATCCACAAGATTCATCATCTTGTACACTGTGATTCACCATATGTTATACTTATCGACAAGATTCATTATCTGGTACACTATGATTCACAAAAATCACCATATGTTATACTTATCAACAAGATTCATCATCTGGAAAACTATGATCCACAAACATCATCGTTTGATATACTTCTCGACAAGATTCCTCATCTGGTACACTATGATTCACAAAAATAACCATATGTTATACTTATCAACAAGATTCATCATCTGATACACTATGATTCACCATATGTTGTACTTATCGGCAAGATTTATCATCTGGTACACTATGATTCACCATATGTTATACTTATCGACAAGATGCATCATCTGGAACACAGAACTCACCATATGTTATACTTATCGACACGATGCATGATCTGGTACACTATGATTCACAAAGATCACCATTTGATATACTTATCGACAATATTCAACATCTGGTACACTATCATTCCAAACAATCACCATATGTTATACTTTTCGACAAGATTCACCATCTGGTACTCTATGATTCACAATATGTTATACTTATCGAGAAGATTTATCATCTGGTACACTATGATTCATTATATTTTATACATATCGACAAGATTCATCATCTTGTACAGTACGATTCAGCATATGTTACACTTATCGAAAAGATTTATCATCTGGTACACTATGATTCAACATATGTTATACTAATCGAAATGATTCATCATCTGGTACACTATG
>NW_013745379.1:0-1827 GCF_000517525.1 Limulus polyphemus
TTGTTGCGTCAGCGAGATCACGTGACTATTCTCACACCCTCTGCTTTCTAGAACTATCCTGTACCTTGGCGAATGCTCTAGCATTTACTAGATATAGGGTAGTCTGGTATATATAAAAGGGTGACAACGTGACGGGACAATAATGAACGTGTAGGGAGTGAGTAATTGATCTGCAGCCATAGGTTATTGTTGAAGTTAACGTTCGTTGTTATAGCGTTTGTTTTAGCGCGATTGTTGAAGTTGGGTGTATCGGTAAATTTATATTCGGAAAGAATAAACCAGTTTTATTAAGAAAGGACTTGTGTCGCTTAAGTTTCGTCGGAAAGAAGTTACGGAAAGTTAATTAACAAACGGAGACGTAACAGTATTAATGGAGCCAATAACCCATTTATGGCAGTTAGTGTCAGAGCAAGAGATATAACAAAGGGGCTGGCAGAGATGCAGTTTTTTTATAACATATGTAAAAAAAGGTAGGTCAGAGGAGCTACTTAATAAGTATAAGGAGTTGATAAAGGCACTTAAATAATATGGCCATAACTTAATTTTGTCAGGGATACTGCCCACAATTAACTATGGGGGATGAACTTATAAGCAGGTCATTAGGGCTAAATGCTAGGCTCAGGTTAGTATGTAAGGATGAGCAGATTGGCTGGTTGGACTTGTGGGATCAGTTCAGTGGGAAATTTTTTGTTTGTTTGTTTTGAATTTGGTGCAAAGCTACACGAGGGCTATCTGTGCTAGCTGTCCCTACTTTAGCAGTGTAAGAATAGAGGGAAGGCAGCTAGTCATCAACACCCACCGCCAACTCTTTTACCAACGAATATTGAGATTGATCATCACATTATAATGCCCCCACAGCTGAAAGTGCAGAGATTTGAACCCACAACCCGCAGATTGAGATTTGAGCTCCCTAACCACCTGACTATGCTGGGCCACAGTATGAGAAGAGAGCTTTTTGCAATGGATGGTTTACATTTAAATAGGGTAGGACCTGGCTTGTTTGATAAAACTCAGCTGTAACGTAAGTTTTAAACTAGGACTAGACAGTGGTGAGAGCCAGAAAAATTGAATGCAGAAAGAAAAAGAGGGAGAGAAAAATTGAGCATAGGAAATGAGTATAGAATTAGTTAGAAGTATAGGCTTAATGACTTTAGAGCACTGGTAGGAATGGAGGATTTTGATATAATGGGAATAACTGAAACATGGGTAAACATAGATGAATTTGATGACAGAAATTTCTTTTGAAACACAGGGTTACAGGCTATTTAATAGGGACAGAGTCTTAAAGAGGGGAGGAGGAGTGGCTTTGTATGTCAAAAAAGAGTTACATTCTGTTGAAGTTGAGGATATCAAAGATAATAGCAAAGAGATTGAATCCATTTGAGACTGGGAATTTCTAGAATCAAACCATGAGGGAGAAAGGTTTTTGGAAACTGTTCAGAATGGCTGTCTACACCAGTTTGTTAAGGAACCAACTAGAAACATTGCTATGTTATTCTTATTGTTAACTTCAAATACAGAAATGATCATTTTAATTTAGTTTTGAGGATGAAACAGCCGAGATGGACCAAAAGGTCCCACGTTGTCCCAAAATATTATGTTATGTTAAATAATAATGTAGAACATAACCCATGTATATTGTAGTTAGTAAATCATAAAATAAAAATTCCGAAAATAAACCAAAGTTTTTGTAATGAGTAACTCAAATAATAACGTGGAGAATAAGCAATATTTATTGTAGTTATTAATTCATCAATTAATGATGTAAACGATATCTCATGTCAATTATAGGTGTCATACTTGAAATGTATATTAATTTTCATCCTT
>NW_013745380.1:0-868 GCF_000517525.1 Limulus polyphemus
TGTATATTATTATATTAAGTTCATTACAGTGTTTTGGTATTTCATTTCAATAATACTCGCTATGTAAGCACCTGTTCATTAAGGTATTGCAACGTAATCTAGTATTTATTATACAGATAGTCCGAATTATCGCCTACACAACTAAGTACTCTAGAGGTTGGTTTCATGGCTCTGTTCGTTTGTTTGTTGTAGAGCGTAAAGTTACACAAAGGACATCTCAGTGGTCTGCCCACCGCTGGTACGGAAACCCGATTTGTAGCGTTATAACCCACAGACTTACCGCTGAGCCAATAGTGGGCGTTTCTGAGTTGTGTTCGAATCAGTCACCGTATATTATATCATCGTCTGGAAGAAGGAAGGACTTATTTTATACTTGTTAATTTACTACAGTTGTCATTTGATAAATTAATTTTACTTCTTACTCGGGAAACTTTGCGGCCATTAAGAATATTAATTTATTACATTATTATTTACATTACTTCATACACAAATTTCTCGCTCGGAGTTCAAACGTTGTATTAGGTCACATAAATAAATAAATAAAATATGGTGTCTTAAAGCTGTCTCAAATATTTCACAACGAATACTCTATCTAAATTTTCAAACTCTTTGGTAAACAAATCCGAAACAGCTCAGAACGGTTACATCTATGTGGCAGCCCGGCATGGCCAAGTGGATAAGGCGCTCGACTCACAATCTGAGGGTCGCGGGTTCGAATCCGCATACCACTAAACATGCTCGCCCTTTCAGCCGTGGGGGCGTTATAATGTGACGGTCAATCCCACTATTCGTTGGTAAAAGAGTAGCCCAAGTCTTGGCGGTGGGTGGTGATGACTAGCTGCCTTCCCTCTAGTCTTACACTGCTAAA
>NW_013745381.1:0-2419 GCF_000517525.1 Limulus polyphemus
AAAGATGAGTATGGTGGTTATAAATTCTGTAACTAGAGTTACACCTAGGTGTTCATGGAGTAGTTGTACCAAGTAAGGCTAAAGATGAGTATGGTTGTTATACATTCTGTAACTAGAGTTACACCTAAGTTTTCATGGAGTAGTTGTCCCATGAAACCTAAGTGTAACTCTAGTTACAGAATTTATAACCACCAAACTCATCTTTAGCCTTACATGGTACAACTACACCATGAACACTTAGATGTAACTGTACTTACCGAATATTTAACCACCATATTCATCTTTAGCCTTACTTGGTACAACTACTTTATGAACACTTACATGTAACTCTAGTTACTGAATTTATAACCACTATATTTATCTTTAACCTTACTTGGTACAACTACTCCATGAACACTTAGGTGTTTCTCTAGTTTCCGAATTTATAACCACCATATTCATCTTTAGCCTTACTTGGTACAACTACTCCACGAACACGTAGGTGTAACTCTAGTTACCGAATTTAAAACCACCATACTCATCTTTAGCCTTACTTGGTACAACTACTACATGAACATTTAGGTGTAACTCTAGTTACCGAATTTATAACCATCATACTCATCTTTAGCCTTACTAGTACAACTACTCCATGAACACCTAGGTGTAACTCTAGTTTCCCAATTTATAACCATCATTCTCTTCTTTAGCCTTACTTGGTACAACTACTCCATGAACACCTATGTGTAACTCCAGTTAACGAATGTGTATCCCCCATACTGATCTTTAGCGTTATTTGGTACAACACCTCCACGAACACGTAGGAGTAACTTTAGTTACAGAATTCTTAACCACCATACTCATTTTTAACCTTACTTGGTACAACTACTCCATGAACACTTATGTGTAACTCTAGTTACCGAATTTAGACCACCATATTCATCTTTAGCCTTATATGGTACAACTACTTCATGAACACTTACATGTAACTCTAGTTACATAACTTATAACCACCACACTCCTTTTTAAACTTACTTGGTACAACTACTCCATGAACACTTAGGTGTAACTCTAGTTTCCGAATTTATAACCACCATACTCATCTTCAGCCTTACTTGGTACAAATACTCCTTAAACACCTAGGTGTAACTATAGTCACTGAATTTATAACCACCATACTCATCTTTATCCTTACTTGGTACAACTACTCCATGAAACCTAGGTGTAACTCTAGTTACCGAATTTATAAACATCATACTCATATTTAGCCTTACTTGGTCCAACTACTCCATGAACACCTACGAGTAACTCTAGTTTCCGAATTTATAACCATCATACTCATCATTAGCCTTACTTGGTACAACTACTCCATGAACACTTACATGTAACTTTAGTTACAGAATTTTTAACCACCATACTCATCTTTAGCCTTATTTGGTACAACTACTTCATGAACTCTTATGTGTAACTCTAATTACCGAATTTAGACCACCATATTCATCTTTAGCCTTACTTGGTACAACTACTTCATGAACACTTACATGTAACTCTAGTTACAGAATTTATAACCACCACACTCATTTTTAGACTTAATTGGTACAACTAGTCCATGAACACTTAGGTGTAACTCTAGTTTCCGAATTTATAACCACCATACTCATCTTTAACCTTACTTGGTACAACTACTCCATAAACACCTAGGTGTAACTCTAGTTACAGAATCTATAACCACCATACTCATTTTAGCCTTACTTGGTACATCTACTCCATAAATACCTAGGTGTGACTATAGTTACTGAATTTATATCAAACATACTCATCTTTAGCCTTACTTGGTACAACTACTACATGAACACCTAGGTGTAACTATAGTTACCAAATTTATAACCACCATACTCATCTTCAGCCTTACTTGGTACAAATACTCCATAAACTCCTAGGTGTAAAAATAGTCACCGAATTTATAACCACCATACTCATCTTTAGCCTTACTTGGGAACACTTAGGTGTAACTCTAGTTACCGAATTTATAAATACCATACTCATCTTTAGCCTTACTTGGTACAACTACTATGTAGTAGTTGTACCAAGTAAGGCTAAAGATGAGTATGGTGGTAATATATTCTGTAAATAGAGTTACACCTAGGTTTCATGGAGTAGTTGTACCGGTTTAACTACTTCATGAACACTTAGGTTTAACTGTATTTACCGAATTTATATCCACCATATTCATCTTTAGCCTTACTTGGTACAACTACTTCATGAACACATGCATGTAACTCTAGTTACTGAGTTTATAACCACCATATTTATCTTTAGCCTTACTTTTACTTGGTACAACTACTCCATGAAACCTAGTTGTAACTCTAGTTACAGAATTTTTAACCACCATACTCATCTTTAGCCTTACTTTTTATAACCACCATACTCATCTTTAGCCTTT
>NW_013745382.1:0-1828 GCF_000517525.1 Limulus polyphemus
CAAACGGAGACGTAACAATATGTTTACATCAGGATTAAGCTTAAATTTAATAATGCCATGGCTGAGAGTTTGTCTTGCTGTTGATTTGTGATGTTGATTTTTATTTTTTGCGTGGGTCGTGGTGATTCACAATTGAGAATTATTTAGTTTGGTTCTCTGTTTTGCTGTGATTTTGAAGGTATTGTTGCAACTGTTGTTCTTTTGTTGGCACCTCCCAGTGGCACAGTAGGATGTCTGCGGACTAACAATGCTAGAAACCGGGTTTCGATACCCCTGGTGGACAGAGCACAGGTAGCCCATTGTGTAGCTTTGTGCATAACTACAAACAAACTTTTGTTGGCGGTTCTTTGAAATCATTTAGTGACAGTAATTCAAAATCTAGTCCATGTAAACATAATAGTTTAGTTTCTTTCCGTTTTAATGTTTCATTACAGGCGTATGCAATTGTAAGTTGTAGGCCTAGGTAACTTAACAATGATTCTCACACTGAAATACCTTGTTTAACGTATAAAATAAATTTACTTGTACAACTTCAGAGCTGATCATAACACTGTAATTAAGTACAGTGTTTGTAAGTTTGAACAAATATTGTTTCATTATTATTTTTTTTTTACATTATATCCAGTCTCTTTCTCTCTAAAACTCGGTTAAAATTACAGAACTCAGAATCATAATGAATACATTGTTGAACGTCCTGTCATTAGGCAGACCTATCTCATTGCTCTAAGCCTAAGGTTAACTCAGTTTTACTTGAACATACCACAATTGAAAGTCGTTTGCTATTAGAGCTCTTTTATAGTTGCATGTTATTTGGAATACATACAAGTTCACTACAAAGTTTATTTCTCAGTGTTTACTCTAGAATTACCTACGTAGGTCCACATGAACACCGTCGGATTCTTTAAAACATCTTTCTAAACTGTTTTTATACCAAACTGCTTGTGAGTCAATAACTTTATTGGTACAAGGTCTCTAATAACATGTGTTAATTTATTTATTACATTGTTACAAAATGGGCTATCTATCCACCACAGGGAATAATATAAATAATTTTAGCACTGTAAGTCCCAAAACTTATTGTTTACTTCCTTGGGTAAAATATTATACGATACATACAATTATAACAACATAACCTTCAGTATTACAACTAATTGCACTAACTACTGCTGGGGTCACTTTTTAAGACGGAACGGGAATGATTCCCCTCTATTTTTGACCAATTCATCACACTAACAGACAAAAATAAAAAAATACTCAATATGATGCAAATGCAAGCCCTGACTTTATATATCGATATAGCAAACTTCATTAAAATAAATGAAGTGGCAGCATGCCAAATTATTTCTCCTGCAGCCTACAAAGATAAATTTTATTTAAACAAATACTTATAAAAGTTTATTGTCCTTCACATCAGTAGTCAGGAACTTTATCCAAGTCTTCAGAATCGTGGGTAACTGCAAAAAAAAACAACAAAAAAAAAACAGTATTCAATTGAATGTAATTATATTCATCCCATCGCCAAAGTATCTATACTATTATTCTGCTTGTTTGTATGTACGACCATTACGCTTTCTGACCAAGAACCTGCTGCAGAAGCATGCGTAGTTAGAATGTTTCCCCAAGAAAAAGTGCGCATGCGCATTATTCACTGGAAAAGACCTGCAGAGCTCGGTGATGAAGTCGCTACAATTGCTGTATGAAACAAGAAGTAACAACAAAAGGGTAATGTAAATATACTTTACTAACCATTTTGTACAACAGAATATTAAAAACTTATCGAGGTTTTTAAAAAAGGTTTGACGTTAGGTCGTAGAATAACATTTATTTG
>NW_013745383.1:0-2241 GCF_000517525.1 Limulus polyphemus
AGCAAACCTTAACCTCATCTAACAAACCTTAACCTCATTCAACAAGTTCTTATCTCTTTTGCCAAATGTTCATCTCGTGAAAAAAAAAACACTCACCGACTCTAAGCTGACCCTCATCTCATCGAGCTCAGCCTGTAGGCCTTGGCAACGGCGCTGAGACACACCCAGCTGATCTACGGTCTGCTGTAGTTGTCTATGCACCTCATCGTAATGGGTCTGCAGCTCCTGGGGTTGAAGAAAAAAGAGGTCATAAATTAGTGTCATTGAATATAATAGGAGCAGTGGTTACGAAGATAGATGTAGATAACAGAATCAGTGTTATATAAAATAGTAACGACGCGGTAACAAAAATGGATGTAAAAGAAACATTTGAAACCTTATTTTACTTTCCTATTGAGGTCTATCACGAAGTAAACCGTATGGTGTCATCATCGCACTGTTACGAACCATTTGTGAGATGCATTTTCTTAGAAACGGTCTGGAACTCACCGTGATTTGCAGAGACTGTTTCTTGATAACTTTTTGCAAGTCAATGTTCTGCTTGTTGGCCGTATCCAAGGCCATCTCGAGCTCCGTTATTTGCACCTGGTACTTCTTCTTCAATCGAGCGACTTCTGACTTCAGTTTTGCCTCTGCTTCTGCTAGTCTCATGCTCAGCTGCTCTATTTCGATCTCCTTCTGCTTCCTGTGGAATGAGATCAGATCTTTATTAAAAAAAACTGCCGTTACTAAGCGGTGTTCTTATTACTCGTTGGAGTTGTTATCTTGAGAATTGGTCCCTTGTTAGGTGTCAAAGCAATTATGGTAACAGTTACATCAGAAGGGCGAGGGAATGTAAAGAAAGTCGTTTTCAACAACAACTACAAAGACCTGGTGTGAAAAAAGATACTGATCATAAATTTGGACTTCGTAAAACTAAATATAAACTGATCTTAAAGACGAGTAATGTTAGAGGGAGCCACTACAAACTGATCATAAAGACAAGTATTGTTAGAGGGAGCCACTATAAACTGATCTTAAAGACAAGTATTGTTAGAGGGAGCCACTATAAACTGACCTTAAAGACAAGTACTGTTAGAGGGAGCCACTACAAACTGACCTTAAAGACGAGTAATGCTAGAGAGAGCCACAATACTTGTCTTTAAGATCAGTTTGTAGTGGCTCCCTCTAACAGTACTTGTCTTTAAGATCAGTTTGTAGTGGCTCCCTCTAACAATACTTGTCTTTAAGATCAGTTTGTAGTGGCTCCCTCTAACAATACTTGTCTTTAAGATCAGTTTGTAGTG
Organism: Limulus polyphemus; assembly: GCF_000517525.1. Classification (NCBI taxonomy): domain Eukaryota; kingdom Metazoa; phylum Arthropoda; class Merostomata; order Xiphosura; family Limulidae; genus Limulus; species Limulus polyphemus. The sequence goes on from NW_013745383.1 coordinate 1,287, forward strand.
GCTCCCTCTAACAATTGAGATTAGTTTGTATAGGATATAGAGATACAAATGAAATATGGCTTTATAGTTTAGTACTACGAGCAGAATGACCACCCCACGGGCGGCTGTTCGTGCTAGTAATTATTAATCACAGTATTCATACCTCATTGAAAAAATTTATAAAAAGTGAACATTTTAAAAAACAGGATTTTTTTTGTGTGTGGAAAGTACTGCACGGGAACAGTGTTCGGAATGTTCTCTTTAGTCATACGCAACTTATTGCATCAAAATGATTCAATGTACAGAGCTCAAAATTTTCATAAATGTTACTGATATAAACTGTTATGTTATATATATTAAAAGTGTTACCGTTTATTAAAAAAATAACAGTTTTTTAAGAACTCCAGTTTCTCAGTACTACATTTATATATTACATCAATAAAGATATAATCCAACCCTCACGTACAGTCCTTGTGAGGAGAGTAAGTGTATTTAAAATTGTGTTATATTATAAATAAATGGTTGTTACACATACCACAGTTATTTTTCAAATTGTTTAATGTTTGTGGTGCCGTTTAATAGATGGCGCCACCTTCCAGAAGCCGTTTATATACCACAGTTATTTTTGTAAATCTTGAATACCCAAAATGTGAAATGTTTATGGATTTTTGTTTGTGGTTCCATTCAACAGATGGCGCATGAGTTTTGGTTACATACATAGATACTGACGTACAGGCTACGTCCATTATAGTCAGATTGAAAACGATGAGGTTAGCAAAATTTACAGAGTCAGCTTCTCCTCAATCCCACAGAGGACTGGATATGAGTGTTTCGTAGTAAATTTAGGGTTGTCATCATATATGGTGTAACTAAGTTTCGTAGTAAATTTAGGGTTGTCATCATATATGCTGTAACTAAGTTTCGTAGTAAATTTAGGGTTGTCATCATATATGCTGTAACTAAGTTTCGTAGTAAA
>NW_013745384.1:0-1824 GCF_000517525.1 Limulus polyphemus
TGAAAGGGCGACCATGTTGGTGGACGGGGATTCGATTCGAACCCGCGACCCACAGGGCCATCAACTAGGAAGTGTGTTTGTCCTCTGAGTATAATTGGGTTGGGAATACAGCCATTGTATAATAACTCTGTATGCTGTGATTTAAAATAGCATTGATCCAGTTAGTCCATTTATCAATAATAAGCTTTGTGCCCCCTAGTGGCACAGCGTTATGTCTGCGGACTTACAATGCTAGAAACCAGGTTTTTATACCTGTGGTGGGCACGGCACAGATAGCCCATTGTGTAGCTTTGTGCTTAACTTCAAACAATAAGCTTTGATATCATGAACTGTGAATGTTACTATTTGTATATTCATTTCAGCTAGTAAATCTGACGGGGAATGCCATGGAGTTCTAGTCTTTAAAAATTGAAGAGTCTAGCACAGTTTGGTGAATACCTGTTAGTCTTATAAATTTCCACTGACTACTCATCTGAAAAGTTCTTGGTGAGAGAATCAGTAACTGTTTGAGCTCTGTTTCAGCACACACCTGCTATCTACCTCAGTTTGGGATAGAATCCCTTTGTTATAGGGGAAAGCCAACTAGCTGTTGCTTTAACTTACCATGTTTTGGCAAGTATTTGTACCTCCTGACACATGCAGTACAGTATTTATATGCTCCCCTGACACTGTGCTTTAAGCCTGACCAGTAGAAGCAAATTCAGTGTAGCCATGGTAGGTGATACACCTAGATGATCTCCAAATCTTGTATTGTGGAGTAGTTCCAAAACATTTGGTCATCAGCTGGGGGAAACAAAAACTATAGGACAAATGAGATTTTCTATTTAACTTCAGAATAAGTCTGAATTACTCCATCTGGTAATTACAGGATGTTCTAAGGAGTGTTGAGTCTTTCATGCTTAACTATATTAAAAGTTGACTTTGGGATCAGAACCCAGATGATGGTTGAATCATTCACATTGGCCTCTACATGGTGAGATACAGCTCTAGGCTAATTAGTCCTAATCTTGCATTGTACCTCATTTCCAAAATATTTGGTCTTAGATAAGAACAAGCTTTAGGACCATTAGGTTTTTTCGTTCACCTCCAGAATATTTGTAAACACATCATGTTGAATCTGTGATGAGTGACTGTTTTCATTCAACCTCAAAACAGGTGATGGTTTGGTAATTTATTTAAGCCTCTGAAGTTCTTCAACTATCATGACTAGGTACCAAACTGGATTGAGCAGTATGCAAGAACTAGCTGTTGCAACTGCCACCATCTGCTCATTTCCTATGATCACAGGTTTGGGTGCTACGTGAAAAGACATAACATAATGTTTTTGAACCTGTTGGTCCATCTAAGCTGTCCCATCATCTAAACTAAACTAAAACTAGTAATAAATAAATGTAAAAAATTAAATCTTAAAGCCAACCCTTATCATTCATATACTTATTAAATTTACTGCCTCCACAACATCTGAAGGCAACTCATTCCAAAGGACAACCACCCTGTTAGAAAAATAAAACTGCCTTAGCTGAAGATGATTCCTATCCTGCCAAAATTTATAATTGTGTCTCCTAGTTCTACTGTTCTCACTGTTAAGTACGAAAAATATGATGCATTAATACTATTAATTCCCTTTACAATCTTAAACACCTCAATCAGATCCCTTCTAACTCTTCTTTCAAGAAAAAACAATTTGAGAGATTTCAACCTCTCCTTGTATGACAACCTCTCCATCCCAGGCACCATTCTAGTAACCCTCCTCTGAACTCTCCAACAATTCAATGTCCTTTCTTAGGTAAGGAGCCCAAGACTGAACACAATACTCCAAATGTG
>NW_013745385.1:0-696 GCF_000517525.1 Limulus polyphemus
GATCCATCACCAAAAATGTACCTGTTTCCAGCACGAGTTTGGGGCAAAGGACCAGCAATGTCAACAGCTACTCTTTTCATTGGTGCGCTAACTTCATATAACTTCCTTTATGCTTGGGTCCCCTTTTAGCACAACATGTACTGCAGGTCCTGCACCATCCTTTCACATCTTGCCTCATACATATCCAGTAAAATCTCTGTCGTAGGTGACTCAGTGTCTCCTTAACTCCAAGATGTCCTCCTGTTAAACTATCATGGGATTGATGCAGCACAACTTCCCGTAACTTTCTCGGTTTAACCGTTTGCCAGGTCGTCACTTTCCCATCTGCAGTTTCCCATCTCTGGAGAAGAATACTATCTTCAAGTTTCAACTGGTCCCATTGTGCCCAATAGTTCTTTGTCACAGAAAGAATGATGGTGAATATCATCCATCTTTTCAGATAACACTTTCACGAACTCTGACACACTATCACCACTTCATGGTCTTTCTTCCTGTTTCTTTTCTCGTTCTTCTTGTTTCGTTTCTTGTTCCAGTTGCCACTGGTGTTGGTTTTCCTGCCACTGCTGTAGTCTCTCTTTTTGTTTATTTCTTTCTCCTCCAACCACTGCTCTGGTTTCAGGGTGCAAAACACTTGCTTTTAGAAAGTCAATTATTGGCTTCAAATCTTGGTCTTTCTCCTGCTCTGCCTTGATATCT
>NW_013745386.1:0-1824 GCF_000517525.1 Limulus polyphemus
CTCACCTTTGGTTATAGATTAAGAAAGTCTGGTCTGTATTCAATAGAATAATTCAATAATGAAGACAGTCTGCTACAGAAGATAAGGCCTGTATTGAATAGAAGAGAAATATATATGACGAGAGTCTGCTAAAGAACGTATGAACTCTATAGAGAAGTAATGGAGATAGAGAAACCGCTACTGAAGATATATAATGCAATGTAAACAAGAAGTCGTGACGAGGAGAGCCTACTACATGAGATATATCCTGTATTGAATGGATAAAGTCTAGGATGAAGAAAGAATCTGATATAGAATGCATATTCTGTGCGCAATAAACGATGTCATGAATGAAGAGAAAACTGCACGAAGTAAGACTGCTACAGCGAATGTGTATTTTATTGATGAGGTCGTTGGTTAAGAGAGTCCGCTTCAGTATTGAAGAGAGGAAGTGAGGGATGAGAAAAAAGTCTGCTAAAGCAAGTATACCCTGTATTGGAAAGATGACATGCATAAAAAGTAAAGTATATACTGCATTGAATGGAGAAAGTTATAGATGAAGAGAGATATATGCTAGTGACATAAGCAACTGAACTGATTTGATCTATATATGATATAAACCAATCAGAATCATATATTAATGACATAAACCAATCAGAACCATATATTAATGACATAAACCAATCAGAACTATATATTATTGACATAAACCAATCAGAACCATATATTAGTAACATAAACCGATCAGAACCATATATTAGTAACATAAACCGATCAGAACCATATATTAGTAACATAAACCAATTAGAACCATATATTAGTGACCTAAACCAATCAGAATCATATATTAATGACATAAACCAATCAGAACCATATATTAATGACATAAACCAATCAGAACCATATATCATTGACATAAACCAATCAGAACTATATATTATTGACATAAACCAATCAGAACCATATATTAGTAACATAAACCGATCAGAACCATACATTACTGACATAAACCACTCAGAACCATATATTAAGGACATAAACCAATCACAAACATACATTAGTGACATAAACCAATTAGAACCATATATTAGTGACCTAAACCAATCAGAACCATATATTAATGACATAAACCAATCAGAACCATATATTAATGACATAAACCAATCAGAACCATATATTATTGACATAAACCAATCAGAACTATATATTAATGACATAAACCAATCAGAACCATATATTAATGACATAAACCAATCAGAACCAAAGCTACACCAGGTCTATCTACGCTAGCCGTTCCTAATTTAGCAGTGTAAGACAAGGGGGAAGGCAGCTAGTCATAACCACCCACCACCAACTCTTGGGCTACTCTTTTACCAACGAACAGTGGGATTGATCGTAACATAATAACGCCCCCACGGCTGAAAGGGCGAGCATGTTGGGTGGGACGGGGACTTAACACAGTCAGACTATAAGTTTGTTTGTTTTGTAATTACACAATGGGCTATCCGCGCTCTGCCCTCCACGGGTATCGAAACCCGGATTCTAGAGTTGTAAGCTCGCAGACGAACCGCTGTGCCACTGGAGGGGAACAGACTGTAAGAGTAACATTATATGTTATTTTTTACTGTTGGCGATGAAATCGAGCACTTTGCTAGTAAACGTTTCTTGTATTGAAATAGGAATGATTTTATTCTTTTAATTTTAAGATATCAGTTTCTGTAAAAATGTGTTTCTTGAAATAACTTCCCGACTATAATATCAGTGGTCGTACTTTTAAGTGCACGTGAGCCTTCGAAACACTATTCATTATTTGTATTCCGAAGAAAACCATCGGCAGGTTTCAAA
>NW_013745387.1:0-2641 GCF_000517525.1 Limulus polyphemus
ATTGATGTTGGTATGTGCTCCACAATGCCTATCTAAGATCTCCCTAACTATCATCATGTTCCTAGGACTAACATTAAACTGGTAGTGATGATGTTGCTATGTGCTCCACAATGCCTATCTAAGATCTCCCTAACTAGCATCATGTTCCTAGGACTAACATTAAACTGGTAGTATTGATGTTGCTATGTGCTCCACAATGCCTGTCTAAGATCTCCTTAACTAGTCAGGGGTAATTTTATGATGCTAATGTTTGGGGTTTCATTCCTTGCAACAGACGGGGCTCAGACAGCCTGTTGTGAAGCTTTACAGTTTTACTCTTTACTTTCATTCTGTTACAGTTACCTGTCTATACTTTAGAGTTTTACTTGTAACTTTCATTCTGTTACAGTTACCTGTCTATACTTTACAGTTTTACTCTTAACTTTCATTCTGTTACAGTTACCTGTCTATACTTTACAGTTTTACTCTTAACTTTCAATCTGTTACAGTTACCTGTCTATACTTTACAGTTTTACTATTAACTTTCATTCTGTTACAGTTACCTGATATTTTTGGCAGGACCACTTATGTGTTTCCAACTTTCTATGATTACATCCTGCTGTAGAATATTTTAAAATGTAGTGACAATAACTCATCTTAAGTTCTCTTACAGGCAAAAACAAATGTTAAACTTTGGGCTATAGACAGAGACACATACAGAAGAATATTAATGGTAAGTTTTAATCTTTAGAAACAAACAACTAAAAAAGGTTTTGAATAATACATTGTTATTCTGATATTCCTGTTACTATTTCTGAATGTAATTTAAAAAATCTGAAGATTATATAAGTTAACTGCCAGCATATTCCAGTTTTATCATTTTATTATAAGCTCTAAAAAGTTAATTATACTAACGTAAGTAGTTTCATTATAGTTAAAAAAAATAACTAGATGGTTGGTTACGAATAGATTATATGTTTTGTTTTTTAGGGAAGCACGATTCGAAAACGAAAACTTTATGAAGAATTTCTCAGCAAAGTTTCGATATTAGGTAAGTGTGGTGGCTAGGTTTTAGAATTAAGTGTTATTAAGACACACTGTAGTGTGTCATGTTGTCAAAGCAACCTGCACGACACACTATGTGTTATTAACAGGAGTGATAATTTAGTAATTTTCCACTTTTGTAGCTCAGACTTTGGTTATCCAAACTATCACATATTTTCAGTGGATGTGATATACTGGACCTTTACTTCACATACCAAATTTCAAGTCAATCCTTTAAGAAACAGCTGAAATATAAAATCTCAAATTTTGATTGAATTTCTTTTTTTCTTTACACCGAAAGTATGGAAAACTTCTTTGATATAAAAACATATTTAACTTTTTTTCAAATTTGTTACATTGATGGATCTTTACAACCTACAGTTAGGTGACTTATTTGGTGTAAACAAAACCACTCAATTTTAACCAAATATTTTTCCACATGCCTACACAAAATGTCACGTGATCTATCAATCCAAACGTTTTACTACAGCTTCACCTTAGAGTAAAGGTAGACCGTTTTTAGTTTTTTGTCATTTGGACTAAAGACGGCTGATTTAGAACAGCAAAGCTATTAAATGAAAGGACATGCAGATACATAAGTATTGGTTAGGCCAAGCAAACTAGATTAGCAGTTTCTAGCTCAAGTTTTCAAAAGAATCCTACAGGTGAATGCAGTTGAACCGAGTTCATGCGGGTGATGACAAGAAACTGGTAATCTGAATTCCATGGCATTAATATAAGGAAAGCTGTTAATACTGGAAAAACTACCACCATATATTTTAAAGAATCTGGTTGGTTCTGTAAAGTTAAAAGTCTCTTCTGGACAATAGGGGTTGTGATCCTAAAGTTAATGTTGGTTAATATCAAGTGTCAGTTTCTTATTTGGTGTACATTGACAAAAAGTCATGATATTTAATCTAAAACATGAAATAAAGGTGCAGCCAAAAAACGACTGAGTGTGTGTGAGTTAAAGGGATGAAATCAAAACTGGTAGCTACTCCTTTAGCATTGATAATAATTTTATAGCAAATATTCATTCATTAGTTAGGCCGCATATTTTATTTTACCCAACATCATGCCCCCAAAAAAAATGGCCTGACAAACTAATGATTCAATATTTGCTGTAAAATTCTGATCAATGCTGTAAGTGTAGCTACCAGTTTTGATTTAATAAGCTAGTTGTAATGATAATAACTTACAATATTCTGCTATTATTTATTATTCTTGTTATATTTTTTATCATTTGGTAATTATGTTAAAAGCAACTTTATGTTTAACAACAACCAGACCGAACCAACTCTTTCTGTACATTTGTTTTCCTTTTAAATCTTTTTAAGATTCTTCATTATGGTAAATGGGAACTGAACTCGAACATTGTGATGATAGATTAATATTAAAATGATTAACAGTTACTTGCATATACTTTTTAGCAATATGTTTTTAATCAACAGATTGTGGCAGGAATAACTTTTATTAATGTGACTTCTATTTATAAATTGGTTTTAAAATCATCCTCATGTGTGGTTTGTTTACCAGAAAGCTTAGACAAGTGGGAAAGACTCACGGTAGCAGATGCCCTTGAACCTGTCAAGTTTAATGATGGTGATGTTATAATAGA
>NW_013745388.1:0-1821 GCF_000517525.1 Limulus polyphemus
AAAACGAACATCAAACCTATTACTATTAGATTCCAAAGCTTCGCTAGCTTTGGATGTTCAAACCGCTACTTAAAATTCCGGTACTGAATATATATGTATCGTTTCAGAGAGGTTTCATTCTCGTCGTCCTACATAGCAGACGAATTATAACATTAAATGGAAGGCCTCCTGGACAATAAATGTGTGAAACGAAAAAAAAATCAATATGAAATGCAATTTCAGAAATCTCAGATTTAAAATTTGTAGTAGACAAATTAAGAAGGATATAGAAAAAAAAAAAACGTGCAGTCAAATATGATTTTTATCACAGATGTTAGGCCTACTGAATTGCAATGCTAAACCAGCTTGCAGCGTTCAAAGTGCAAGTTTAAAAACAAATGAGGTTTAATATTTAGAAAGAGATTTTTCAATTTCAAATAATGCCTGAACAGTCATACAATGATTTGGAAAGCACCAGTTACAAACCTTCACTTCAGATAGTTTTAACTGTTTTCGATGCATTGTTTCTGAACGTATGTAAAAGCCTAAAAATATATCGGCTGACAATGATGTTGATAACGGTAGTAAGTTTTGATGGCTACTCGTGGTCAACTAGCAGGATAATTCCTATATATTTCTCTTAATTGCTTTGATGAACAGTAATAAATGAATAGGTTACAAAACGCTAAAAATGGGTTTAATCTTTGCCAGCTTCTTTGCTGCAGACACTGAAAATCGTAGTGTTGCGTCAGCGAGGTCACATGACTAGTGTCACGCCACGTTTCTAGAACTATTCTCTACCTTGGCGAATGCTCTAGCGTTTACTAGATATAGGGTAGCCTGGTATATAAAAGAGGGTGACAACGTGACGGAATAATGTGTGTGTAGACAGTGAGTAATTGATCTGCAGTCAGAGAGTATTATTGAGCACGTTTGTTGTTTGTTTTAGCGCGATTGTTGAAGTTGAGTGTATCGGTAAAATTATATTCGGAAAGAATAAACCAGTTTTATTAAGTAAGGACTTGTGTCGCTAAAGTTTCGTCGGAACGAAGTTACGGAAAGTTAATTAATAAACGGAGACGTAACAAATTGGTGTCAGAAGTGGGATAGAAAAAAATGGAAACGAGAAGCGGCAAATCAAACTACAGCCTAGCAGACTTAATAGCAGCAATACACGAACAGCAAAAGAAACAAGAAGAACGAGAAGAGAAATTACAACAGTTGTTAGAGGAAAAAGAAAAGAAACAAGAAGAACGAGAAATTAAAAAGAAGAGAGATTTCAGCATTTGCACGAAAACCTGCAACAGTGGCAGCTCGAACAGCAAAATAAACAAGAAGAGAGATTACAGCAGTTGTTGGAGGAAAAAGAAAAGAAACAAGAAGAGAGACAACAGCAGTGCAAGAAAACCTGCAACAGTGGCAGCTCGAACAACAAAATAAACAATAGAGATTACAGCAATGGCAACTGGAACAAGAAAGGAAACAGGAAGAAAGTTTCCAACAGTTGCAGGAAAGTCAGCAGCAACTACAGGAAAGTCAACAACAGTGGCAAGAAGTACAAATGGAAAATATTAGTAAATTTAAAAGCGAATTAGATACGTTAAAGGACGATCTATTGTCTTTAACACAAGGGAGGATACATTGACCATCGACTTAATCAGCCCCAGACAATGGCAAGCCCCTTACAGAGCCCGCAGCTAAACCCTAATGCAGACGTATTCAGTCCCGTTAGAAGTCACATCCCACGATATGAATGTCAGTAATAGGAAGTGAATCCAGTTGCGAAGGAAGACCACAGTAATTCGATGGAAGGCGACTGTTGGAAGCATATAGAGCACAGTT
>NW_013745389.1:0-669 GCF_000517525.1 Limulus polyphemus
AATTGATAGCCTGCAGAGAAGGCAGCTAATTGGCAGCGCCCACCGCCAAATCTTGGGCTACTCTTGTACGATTGAATAGGTGGATTTGACCGTTACTCTTATAGAATCTCTGCGTCTCGAAAGTATGGAGAATTTTTCCTGTGGCAACGGGATGCGAACCATGGATTTTGGATTCACAGTCCAAGCGTGCTAGCTACTAGGTCAGGCTCGGCTCAGCTGATATCTGTTTGAAACATATTACATTAAAACGTTATATGTGAATGGAAGAATTAGAAAAAGTAGGTTGATGCTTAAGACAAAGTAAGAACATTGAACAGACTTGAGTAAATACGTAAAATGACCTACGATAGTAGAAAAAAAAAGCCTTAAGTTAAGTTAGAGAGCTAGTAAGAAGTAAGAAGAATAAAGTGATTCAAAGCAGTGTAGGATTGTATTAAGAACGATAAAAGAGAGCTAGTAATAAGTAAGAACAAAAAAAAGTGATTCAAAGTAGTATAGGGTTGTATTAAGAAAGAAAAGTGAGAGCTAGTAATAAGTAAGAAGTGATTCAAAGCAGTACAGGATTGTATTAAGAAAGATAAGATAAGTAAGAACAAAAAAGTGATTCAAAGCAGTATAGGATTGTATTAAGAAAGATAAATGAGAGCTAGTAATAAGTAAGAACAAAAA
>NW_013745390.1:0-1822 GCF_000517525.1 Limulus polyphemus
AACTTAGGTAGATAAACCTTTTTACCTAATATAACAACGTAACTTAAGTAAATAAACCTTTTTACCAAATATAACAATGTAACTCAGGTAGATAAACTTTTTACCTAACTAACAATGTAACTCAGGTAGATAAACCTTTTTACTAAATGTAACAATGTAACTTAAGTAAATAAACCTTTTTACCAAATGTAACAATGTAACGTAAGTAAATAAACCTTTTTACCAAATGTAACAATGTAACTTAAGTAAATAAACCTTTTTACCAAATGTAACAATGTAACGTAAGTAAATAAACCTTTTTACCAAATGCAACAATGTAACGTAAGTAAATAAACCTTTTTACCAAATGTAACAATGTAACTTAGGTAAATAAACCTTTTTACCAAATGTAACAATGTAACTTAAGTAAATAAACCTTTCACCAAATGTAACAATGTAACTTAAGTAAATAAACCTTTTCACCAAATGTAACAATGTAACTTAAGTAAATAAACCTTTTTACCAAATGTAACAATGTAACTTAGGTAAATAAACCTTTTTACCAAATGTAACAATGTAACTTAGGTAAATAAACCTTTTTACCAAATGTAACAATGTAACTTAGGTAAATAAACCTTTTTACCAAATGTAACAACGTAACTTAAGTAAATAAACCTTTTTACCAAATGTAACAATGTAACTTAAGTAAATAAACCTTTTTAACAAATGTGACAATGTAACGTAAGTAAATAAACGTTTTTACCAAATGTAACAATGTAACTTAAGTAAATAAACCTTTTTACCAAATGTAACAACGTAACTTAAGTAAATAAACATCTCTGACAACAAATTTAGCGTTCTCCATGATGATTGTACTGGCTATTCTATGTTGAAAAGAACCAACATTCTCACCTCATCCCGGTTCCGCATGTGACGTTTGATGCTATGAATTTCACGATAGGCTAACTTGGAAAATATAAAAAAATAGAAAGAAACTAACGCAAGTTTTCCTTAGGAATCCAAGGTGGCCAAGAAAAAACCGGACGCCAGATTTAGGATTCTGGGAGCGGTTCTTGGTGGAGGAGTTAAGTTATGTAGAGAAGTTCCGTCGAGTTACTTGTAAGATTTGGTCCTGCTAGGTCTAAAACTGTGAGAGGAATTGTTGGACATACAAAATAAAAAAGTTATAAGCTGAATTGACTTAGGATGTTATAAATTAACAGCAACGCATGCTAACATGATGTTATAAATTAACAGTAACGCATGTCAACATGATGTTATAAATTAATAGCAATGCATGCTAACATGATGTTATAAATTAACAGCAACGCATGTCAACATGATGTTATGAATTAATAGCAATGCGTGTTAACATGATTTTATAAATTTAGAGCAACACATGTTAACATGATGTTATAACTTAATAGCAACGTATGTTAACATGATGTTATAAATTAACAGCAAATGAATGTCAACATGATGTTATAATTTAATAGCAATGCATGTTAACATGATGTTATAGAATAACAATTCTATGAATTATGTTTTAGTTATTTTAATGTTGTAATGAAAAAATCTATTGAAAGCTGCATTAAAAACACGTGGAAAAATATATAATGGAACCTTTGATTATAACATAGAATGTTAGAAAATAACAATTATGGTAAAAACTTCCTAAACCATAGAGTAATGGTGTCATACATGACTAGGTGTTACATGTTAAACCATAGAGTATCGGTGTCATACATGACTAGGTGTTACATGTTAAACTATAGAGTAATGGTGTCGTACATGACTAGGTATTACATGTTAAACCATAGAGTAATGGTGTCATACATGACTA
>NW_013745391.1:0-1823 GCF_000517525.1 Limulus polyphemus
CTCGTTTATTTCAACACTAAACACTTTATCAGTAAGCACGTGGCACCAGGTGGCTTAGGGAGCAGAAGACCTCATTAAAGCTTCTCCTCCCAGCAGTTCCTCTGACATGTCCCATTAATATGGTAGTATTGATTTTTCTTCCCTAATTATTTACCTTTTATGCCCCCGCACACATAGAAAGTTTTAGAAACGCCCCTGCTTATGATTTATCCTTTCAAACAGCATACAAATATTTGTAACATGGCATGGCATGCGTACATTAAGGACCTACCATTTTATGACAGTAAATATGGCGACGTTAGCTCCTTATACAAGTGGTAAAGGTTTTACAAGGTAGATGTACTGAAGAATTATTTGGTTGTTTCAAACCAGCGTAGGTGCTCAATTCTGTCTGATTAAATAAAGTCACTGCTCTTGGTAATAACTCGTTGGGATTGATCAGAAAAATTATTCAGATCATATTTTAACTCACTATATTTTGCAACTGAAATTATACATCTCTTATATACCTTGTCGTGTCAGTTTGAAAGTCGACATTTAGGTACGTTGAATTGTAACGTAAGTTTCCATACATTTACCTTGTTTTTAATCCGAGTTATCTAGTTGGGGATCATGTTCTGTTTGTAACAACAGCTGGCTCTATACAAGCATTGCTCATCTGGTAGTTTATCAACATTTAATGAAAGTATTTCCAATTTCCCCGGAAAAGGGCCCTAGGCCGCCTGGAGGGATCACCTGTTTTAATCATTTACACCACTTTACATTAGTGTGTTGTCTGTCAGTCAGTCAGTAGACGTAGCAATTTGTTTTCACCCTAGACAAATTAAGAAAGATACTTTACTTACTAAATACGAAATGTGTAATCTGATGTAATAATTACGAATTATTACATTATAAATCAAATTTATGTTTCTTTTTTATTAAATTAGGAAGGACTTAACAGTTTCGTCTTGTTTTACCCCAGGTGGCGACAGAAGAAATTATCTTTCTTTAAGACCTTGACATCCCAGGACCAAAACCAAACTTTTCCTTTGAAAGCCAGAGAGAGTTTCAAACCCAGGTTTCGAGAAGTTTATTTGAATTCTAGTATTTAAAACAAACCTTGAGAAAATTTTAAACGAAAAATATTTAGAAAGGGTAACTAAGGTTCGTCATATTATTACTAGAGTCTTAGCTGACGTTTCACAGAATTCATAACATATTTATAAAATTTTCGATCAAGATTCTTGGAAGTTCAAGTAACTTAAAAAGTTTAACAAATGAGAACTTTAAAATTTGATATGTAAAACTTTGACTACAATTTTGTTTAAATATGAGATAGTTGCAATTAAATTATTTTACGACATATCACTTTTTCACCTAAGGAAAAGAGACACGGGACTAAGTTTACAGAATAAGAATTTCTGCTGAAACATCTTTGGATTTTAACTTTATCAAAACGAAGTAAAACATTGTAAGAAAGATCCAAAATGTAGAGCGCATATCTTCTCCACGTAGCGTTGATTATATTCGGCCATCAAAAAATACGAAAATGTGTCTGTATGTCTGTCATTATCAACGAACACGGATCATATTTGGTTGGACAATTAGGAATAATATTCTACATAGGTCCACCAAGCTTAATCAAAATCCGATCATTTTGACTGAGTTTTAGACCAAACATAGTGTGAAAAATCGGTCCCCATGTCCACAGATAGGGATTTATGGGGGATTTCGTGACCTTGTTGTGATCTTGACCTTTAACATTGACCATCCAAGTTCTAATCACTTCTAAGTTGGCTCATAGTCCAAATGTCTACCAATTTTCGTCCACATTTATTCAA
>NW_013745392.1:0-1823 GCF_000517525.1 Limulus polyphemus
AGCCAATAATTGATTTTCTAAAAGCAAGTGTTTTGCACCCTGCTTGGGAGAAGGTGTCTTGTTTAAGCCCTGTGACAAAGAACTATTGGACACAATGGGACCAGTTATAGCTTGAAGATGGAATTCTTCTCCGGAGATGGGATACTGCAGATGGGAAAGTGACGACCTGGCAAACGGTTATACCGAGAAAGTTATGGGAAGTTGTGTTGCGTCAATCCCATGATACTTTAACAGGAGTACATCTCGGAATTAAGAAGACATTGAGTTACCTACGACAAAGTTTTTACTGGATAGGTATGAGGCAAGATGTTGAAGAATGGTGAAGGACCTGCAGTACATGTTGTACTAAAAGGGAATACAAGCATAAAGGATGTGCTCCAATGAAGTTATATGAAGTTGGCACACTAATGGAAAGAGTAGCCGTTGACATTGCTGGTCCTTTGCCCCAAACTCGTGCTGGAAACAAGTATATTTGTGTGGTGATGGATTATCTCACCAAGTGGCCTGAGACATATGCAATACCAAATCAGGAAGCTAAAACTGTAGCTTCGGCTATTAGTGATTTTGGTATGCCATATGAACTGCATTCAGATCAAGGCCGTAACTTCGAGTCAGCTGTGTTCCAAGAATGCTGCAATCTGTTTGGTTTGGCATACGAAAGACCAGAGCAACGTCTCTTCACCCACAGTCCGATGGGATAGTAGAAAAGTACAATTGGACACTGGGACAGAAATTGGCAAAGTTTTGTAATAGCTGCCAAGATGTCTGTGATGTCTTACTCCATCCACTGTTGATGGTGTATATAACAGCAGAGCATGAAGCCACTGGGTACACTCTAGCCAAGCTGATGTTTGGTCGGGAACTTCAGTTGCCAGTGGATCTGTCAACAGGACGCCCACCTTACAAAGAGTTGCCTGAAAATGTGTCAGAGTTTGTGAAAGTGTTATCGGAAAGGGTGGATGATATTCACCATCAAGTGCATTCCAACTTGAAAACGTCTGCTGATTCGATGAAGTTATCTTATGATAAGAGATCTACTGAAGTCAGCTTTGTACCAGGAGACAAGGTGTGGTTGTATAATCCCAGGAAGACCATAGGGAAGTCCCCTAAGTTGTCTTCTCCATGGGAAGGCCCATATGACATAGTGGACCGTCTCTCAGACGTGACTTTCCAGATAAAATGTGGTCGGCGAGGTAAGCCAAAGGTGGTGCATGCCAACAGGCTTTGGCATTATCATGGTCCAGGACATTTCAGTTGGGATAAAGCGAAAAATGGAACAAATGACGCTGCTGAAGACATGTCACCTGAAAAAGCCACTGTCGAAGAAGAAACTCTACCCGGTTTTGAGAAGGGAAACAGTGAAGCCCTTGATGAAGTTACTACCACTGATGTGACTGTTAACAATGGTAGGATGTTTCCTGACGAAGCAGATGAACCCCACATGAAGCAGAAGCCAATGAGATGGAGACCAGTACGGAAGAAGATACGTCCCGTAAAATTAAGAGACTTTGTTGAATTGTAATTTTGTGTTTGTAAATTCTGTACATTTAATTAAGTTATTGTTTATTGGTTTAATGTAAGTGGCTATTGTTCGGGACGAACAATACTAAGGAAGGGGCAGTGTTACGACAGCGGAGGTCACGTGACCCTAGTAACATGTCATATTCCCGAAGGTTCGTGAATGCTCGAGCGTTTACTAGATTTCAGTATTCTTGTACATATAAGACGGTCAAGACGTGACGGCAACAATGGGTAATTGAACTGCGGACAGAGAGAGAGACGTATTGTTGAGTCGAGCACGTGAGACATTCGTTGTGAATTTT
>NW_013745393.1:0-1105 GCF_000517525.1 Limulus polyphemus
AAATTTTGCAGGTCTCTTTCTTAGTGGCCTTAGAACCCTATTCTGATAAATATTCCTTTTATTTGTAATGCCACCAAATACAAGAGGTAATCCCATCTTGGAAAATATAAATGCCTATCTTAACACATCTTTGTGATCAAATCTGAGTACATGAATATTTTGGGTAATAAAGGGCTGCTGCAAAGTTAAGAAAATTACTTCTGTATTCCGTGAATAACTACTAGTATATTCAAAGCTCTTACACGGCCATGCTGAAAACTGATAATAAATATGCACTCTATCAAGACGGAGAAGCATTCGCTTTTCCATAACTTATAAAGATAAGTTGGTTCTCACTTATTTCACCAGTATACCAGAGACCCTAGGGCCAAATTTAAACTATTTATTATAAATACCTTAAAATCAAGTTTGTAGTCAACTTTGCTGGTAATTTGTATGTTTTTCAACTGCTACTTCATATAATTTCCATCACAAAAATGAAAGGTGTGTTTATCAAAAGGTTAACTTAGCCAACAAATTTTGGATCTTATGAAAGAACTCTGCTATCTTTCTTAGTCCATTTTCTGTATTTGACTTTTTCGCCAAGATCGTCTCAGGTATGCATGATTTCACAGAAACAGATGAAAATCGACCCTTCCAGAGTGTGGATAATGAATGTGCTCACTAACATCAATGGAAAAGATTTAGCATTACCTGTTATTTGAGTTATATATTACTCTTCCACTTCGCATAAGTGATGATGATTCTATATATTTCATGGCTCCACTGTATGTTTTATACTGTTCTGTAATAAGGCTACAGTTGCCTTTAAAATATTATAAAAATAAGTTAACCACTCATGGCATTGATGCAAACATTTCCAAATAGACTTCCTTACCATGTTTCTATCTGTGTTTATAACAACTCAAATGTGTTGCTTTGTTTCAACATGAAAAATGTGGCAACCACTTCAGTTATTTCTCTAACAAAAACATTTTATGAGTTATAAACTGTTTTATAGGTAGCGAAGACAAACATTTCTTATGGATTCATCTGTGGAACATGTACTTCGTCATTACCTGGCTGTATCCATGAACTGACTTTGAAAGCAGGCTCAATAACTTTT
>NW_013745394.1:0-1823 GCF_000517525.1 Limulus polyphemus
TCTGGATTTAAGGTTGCTTTGAGGTGTAGCTGAGCATCAGGAAGGGAAGCTCAAGATGTCTGCCAATACTTGGCTACCTCCACCAATAAAAGCATCAGAATCTTCAATAGCCCCTTTTACTGCTGGTAGAAAGATTATCACCACTAGGAGTACGCCGTTTGTTAAGGCCTCACCAACCACCACATCACTTCCATCTTTGATGGGAAGGTCCTTCAGAGTGAATGAAGGAGATTTCACCTTGACAGCCAAACTACTTCTAAGACAACTCACCAACATTGCTTTAGTAACCACCGACAAAGTGGCCATGTAATTTAACTCAATGAATACTGAGAGTTGTTCTACAAATCTACCCATTACTATTACCTTGATTGGCAGCATATCCAGTTAGATATGTGTGCATGTATGCATGAACATTACATGAAGTAATTCATGCTTATTGTATGACACAAATGAATCAATTACACATAAAACACAACAATCAAACAAAATATGAATGGAAACAGGATAGGGTCCAGATAATAAAACTTTTTGATATAAATGGTATTGTTTCAAGGAATGTGTCTATTTTGACATTGAACAAATTCAGCTGGTTGTGAATTTTCATGGAATGATGAAAGCAATGGACAGATTCTTAATATATATGAGAGAAAACATAGTTTTATCTGTTGATTTTCGGTAACAGTAAAGCAAGATATTTTGATTTGATCAATCTGAAATGTTTATTAGTGAGTGAAGTAAAGAACTCTAGTTGTAACTTACAATCAGTAGCTTGGATACCATGTCTAATCTGAACTTATTGTTTCCTGGATTTAAGGTTCCCTTGAGGTGTAGCTGAGCATCAGGAAGGGACGCTCAAGATGTCTGCCAACACTTGGCTACTCCCACCAATAAAAGCATCAGAATCTTCAGTAGCCCCTTTTACTGCTGGTAGAAAGATTATCATCACTAGGAGTGTACCATTTGTCAAGGCCTCACCACCCACCACATAACTTCCATCTTTGATGGCAAGGTCCTTCAGAGCGAATGAAGGAGATTTCACCTTAACAGCCAAACTACTACCAAGACAAATCACCAACATTGCTTAAATAACCACCGACCAAGATGCCTTGTAACTTACCTCAATGAATACTGAGGGTTGTTCTACATCTCCACCCATTACCATAATCTTGATTAGCAGCATATCCAGTTAGAAATGTGGTAGTGCCAGGATTTCGTTTTATAGCTTTTGTTCTTTTGTCATTCTCTGAAAGATAACATTAGTTCTGTCTGAGGGAGAAACGGTTGTAATGCTGTATGTTGTGCATGAATATATACAGCTGTGTCCTACAATGGTAGGTGAGGTGATATTTTGAGGTTACAACGTTCTTTATACTTGAATGAGAATGAACACCCACGTGGGCTGCCTGTTAGGTAAGGAATGGTGGACATAAACTATCTGTTACAAATCTCAAAAATGTAATTAACCTATAATTCAGTAAAAGTGTCAATCCAGCACCCAAGCAAATACAAACACTCTGTTTTCTTTTTGCTTATGTTCTGAATACCGCCCCCCACCACCCCATCGTGGTTAATCGTTAAGTTTGAAGGCATATAATGCTAAAATCTCTTTTCCATACGTGTGGTAGGCACAATACATATATCCTTTGTGAAACATTGTGCTTAAAGACAAACAGACAAACAAATGTTATGTCCCCCTGAGGGACAGTGGTAAGTTTATAGGTTCGATTTTCTGTTGAAAACACAGGAGATAGACCAATGTGGCTTTGTTCTAAAACAAACAAAATGCTCTATACAACAAAGACTTTTCATTTGTAATTTATAAT
>NW_013745395.1:0-2118 GCF_000517525.1 Limulus polyphemus
CTTATAACGTGAAATTCGTTTCGTTCGAACTATTTTTCAATTTTTCCTGTAATTGGTAGATATCGACTTTCTTTTTCCTCTGGTGTAATTATCATTTTTCATTCTTTCCAATGTTACTATGAATTTTCTCTAAAATTATGGTACATTTTCAAGTTTTCGATCTTTTCACCTACTTTCATAGCTAACTTGCATTTTTCGTGTTTTCGATACATATATATCATTTCCTTTCTTCTTATATAATTTGGTGTATTGTCCACAGAAAGCTATCGTTTTACGTGTTTTTGTATTCTTACTATTGTTTTGGATCACTTTTTAACAAATACATTTGCAACAACATCATTAAAAACACAACTATTAAAAACACCCAAATAAAAATTATACCAATACATTTCTTAAAAGAACAAAGTATAGCATTATTCCTTTTAACACTAGATCTATATTTGACAAGACACTTACATTCATCTTCATTTGTATATTTAAAGAATTATAAGGTACAGAATGATAGTTCTCTTTAGAAATGCGAGCCTTTTTCTATATTTTTCTTTTTAGCAAACTCTAGTTTTGAATGTTTTTTATAACATTTGGCGTATTCTTTGATGTTAACACTATTGATGTTTGTTACACATTTATTTTCGATTATTTTCGGTATTTCCTGCGAGTCTTCTATCCATAAGTGTAGATTTCATTATTTCTATAGCTAACCATGAAATTCATGTCGCTTGAATGAAGTTTCAATTTTATGTCTAAATACAACAGCTAAGTATCGATTTCCGTTTTCTACGGAGCTAATCATAATTTTCTATATGTTTTGAAAGTTTTCTATAGATAAGTGTCGATTTCATTATTTCTAAAGATAACCAGCTTATAAAGTGAAATTCGTTTCGTCTGAATTATTTTTTAATTTTAGCTAAGTACCGATTTCTTTTTTACATAGGGCTGATAATAATTTTCGGTATATCTGGCAAGTTTTTTATACAGAATTTTCGATTTCATTATTTCTATAGCTAACCATTTTATAACGTGAAATTTTTTTCGTTTGAAATATTTTTCAATATTATCTCTAAATACTCCTGCTAGATATCGAGTTTGTTTTTCCACTAGTGTAATTAAAATTATGATGATTGTCAAGTTTTCGAACTTTTCGAATATTTCAGAGCTAACTTGCGTTTTTCGTGTTTACGATAAACATATCTCATTTCAGTTCCTTATGTATAATTTGGTTTATTTTACGTTTTTTATTCTTTTACTTTTTGTTTCGGATCATTATTTATTTGATGCATTTGCACCAACATCATTTGTATTCACACAACTATTAAAAACACCCAAATGAAGATTACAAAAATACATTTAATAAAAAACAAAGTATAGCATTATCACTTTTTAACACTAGATCTATATTTAACACTACACTATAAGATATAGAATGATAGTTCTCATTAGAAATATGAGCCTTATTCTATATTGTTCTTCGTAGCAAACTCAAGTTTTGAATGTTTTCTCTAACTTTTGGCGTATTCTTTGTTGTTAACACTTATGATGTTTTTTTACACATTTACGTGTCATTTCGTTTAATTTCGGTATCTCTTGCAAGTTTTCTATATAGAATTGTCTATTTCATTATTTCTGTAGCTGACGAGCTTATAACGTGAAATTCGTTTCGTTTGGATTATTTTTCAACATTAGCTGTAAATACTCCTGCTAAATATCGAGTTTCTTTTTCCAAAGTATTTTTTTCATTTATTATTCTTTTCGATGTTACTTTTAATTTTCTCGGAAGTTATGGTTTATTTTCAAGTTTTCGATTTTTTCGTATACTTTCACAGCTAACTTTCGTTTTTCGTGTTTTTGATTGATATTTCTCATTTCATTTACTTTTGTATCATTTGAGATACCGTTTAACATTTTTTTGATCTTTTAAATCGTGTACTGAATCACTAATTCATTTGCAACAACATCATTTGTGATGGTGTTTACACAATTATTAAATGTCCTCCCATACTGTGTTTTAATAAAATACTTTAGATCTAGTGTTAAAAATGTAATAATGCTTGTTTAACAGCACTTACATATATCGTGATTTAGATATTTCACAACTTATAAGATACACAATGATAATGC
>NW_013745396.1:0-960 GCF_000517525.1 Limulus polyphemus
TATGTCTTAACCTTTCTGAGTGTTCTTCAAACTTGCAGCGAACACTATAACATCGTCTAAATAACAAAAACAAGTCCGATAGTACAACATCCATTAATCTCTGGAATGTTGAAGGGGCATTGCATAAGCCAAAAGGCATTCTGTTAAACTGATATTTACCTGTAGGTAATACAAAGGCGGTTTTAGCTTTATCTTCATCTTCTATTTCTACTTGCCAATATCCACTTTGCAAATCCATACACAAAAAGGTATTTACTTTTACCTAACCTATCTAAGGTTTCTTGGATATTAGGTAATGGGTAAACGTCTTTGACTGTTACTCCGTTTACTTTACGAAAGTCCACACAGAACCTTAATTTTCCCTCCTTTTTTTGGAACTAATACAATTGGAGATGCATACAGACTACTACTTTCTATTACACCTTGTTCAAGCATCTCTTTTACACATTCTCTTAATTCAACCCTGTGTTTTGGGGGCACTCTATAAGGTCTCTGTGCTATAGGCTTATTATTGTTTAACACTATCTTATGTTTAACTTGGTTTGTACAACCGTTAGGATCATTTTCTCCTACAAATATATCTCGATATTCTTCTAACAAGTTTATCAAACTTTGTTTATATTTTCGTTCTATATTTCCTAAGATAGAATCCCAGTCTGTCCTACTTTGTTGTGTCTGTTTATTAACATTATTAATGTTATGCTGTCCTACCACAGCCAACTGTTCTCCACCATTAGCCTTACCTACTACTATGTTCTTAGGTAGTATTACTTTTTCTTCATTCACATTTAACACTTTTACAGGCACTGTTTCTCTCTTGGACACTTTACTAATACTAGCAGCTATATAAACTCCCGTTTCTTCTATTTCGATAGGCTCAGTTAGCACTTCTTCATTATACTTAAAGTCATTTACTTTAGCTTCAACTATAAATTGAGTTCTCGCAGGTACTTCAGTTAT
>NW_013745397.1:0-2641 GCF_000517525.1 Limulus polyphemus
GAATTTTAAGTACTGTAGCTGTTGCATGATAAACTTTTCCACTTTTTTTTTACCACAGTTGAATATTAACAGTTGTTCAGTGTACTTAACTGAGATTTATTATTCAGGTAACTATGATGAAGCTTCAAAAATTCTCTTGAATCTTGAAATTAATATCCCAGACCTGCTAGAGGCAAAACTTAGAAGGATTAATGTTGAGAGGAGAAGAAAAAATTACAATGAAGTGGAGACTTTGTACAAAGAATGCATAGAAAAAGCAAGAAATACTCGCATGGCCTCCCATTTTGCAGTAAAATATGCCAGGTTTTGTTACAAGGTAAAAAAATAATTTCTTGTCTAATTAACTTGAATATAGTAAAACATTAGAATATTGAAGTCAAATGTAGAGTTGAACATCTGTGGTATTATGGTGAATTTTTGTACTTGTTGTCTAAAGTGTCAATATCTTAATGTTCATGCAGTAAGGTTTTAACTCTGGTGCCTGAATGGGTGCATTCCACCCTGAGGGAAAAATTACACCATTGAATTAAAGAAATTGTAGGCAAAGAAGACTTGTAGTGGTTCTTTAACACAGTAAAAAAATAACTTGAAATTTGAATATTATTCAGTAAAAAGATTTTAATTTGATTTTATGTGTATATTTTGACGTAGGGTTGATTTCAGTGAGAACATAAGTGTTTGTAAATTTCTGGAAATTTTACAGTAGTAAGATATAGTTTTTAACAAAATAGCGCTAATTTGAACATTTTAACATCATAAGTATAGTTTTATTAATTTTAGCCAATTACTGTTTCTCAACCTTGGTTGTCATGGTGTAGTGTAATTGCTTGTATCTCAGCTTTAAAAATTCATAGGATAGTAACCTAAATACATAATGACAGCTGTTTTTTGTTCTTTTCAACTGTTTATGCCACTTTGGCTTTCAGTTCAGCAGAAATCAAACAAAATGATAATAGCTTAGTTTGGTGATATGTTGATAAATAGATGTTTGTGAACATTTTCCATCACAACTGCAGTCCTAATTTTTTTATAGCTTGCTTCATTATTGTAGAATTAGAATAATGTTGCAGAATGATAGGAACATTTTTTTTTCCATGGAAAAAGCTATCTTATAGGTCATGTTGCACACAAGTGTATCAAGATTGTGTTAGGCTTTGTTTTCATTAGGCCATGTCACTGCTTGAATAAGTAAAGATAATGTCACACACACACACACATTATATATATATATATATATATATATGTGTGTGTGTGTGTATGTGTGTAAATAAATAGATAAATAGCACAGTAATTGCCAATTACAATTACTGTAAATAGGCAATGTTAATCAGCACTATTTTAGATTTATTGCATCTACTTTCGCTCCCTAATCAGTCATCCATAATCATAAATGGATAAAGCTTGTGGTAAAGCACCCTAAAAGTGTTGGGGATATCCCATCTATCAAACAAAATCCAAAATGCTGAAGTTAGACAAGTTAATTATCATGGAAAATCAAAACAAGGGTGCAGAGGTAAGTGCCTAAACCCACAACATCTCATCTCCTACTGCCTTTTGCTGTCTGCAGTCAGATATGAGAAAACAGTTACCCTTAATGTTATTTAAGTTTTAAAAGTAGAAACACAACCACTCAAACTTCTAATCACCACCCTTATAAAGGTCTTAAAAAAACACAACCACTCAAACTCCTAATCACCACCCTTATAAAGGTCTTAAAAAAAGAAAAAAGTAAAGTAACTTACTTATAAATTGTCGAAGATTTATTTAAGTGTGACACGGGAAAGCTGAGACAGGCCCAGCTTCTTGAAGTTGGTCTTTCCAGTCCTTGGCATACTGAATAAAAAAAAAAACTGGTTTTATAACTAAGTTAATTATTCAAGGTCACCCTTGGTAAACTAATGACCTGTAAGTAAGAATTTTTCCATAATTGAAAGTTTATATAACCCTTTTGAGATGGGTCATGGGTGAAAGGCCATGTCATCTTGTTTGTTGACTCGTATTCAAAATTTTATTGAACTACTATTTTATGAATCTATGTCAGTAAGTTTGGTATCAAATTGTAGATTATAATTCAAATTTTAGTATTATACATTATTTAATTTCTTAATTTAAAATTATATATTTAAAAACACGTGGTATGTTGAATGCAGCACTTGTTCAAATTAGATGTTTGTGAAGTCAAAATACTAAGTCTATAGTTTTGTACAAATTATACACTCAAATTACAGATATTGACAAGCTAGAATATAAGATAAGAACATATTATCTTTCCTATTTGCTAAGATATTGCTCATGTAATAAAACAAACACAGTGGCACCCTGCCCATCTCTCTCCATTTTTGGAAACACTCCCTTATATACGCTTACTTCTATATATATGACATGAATAACCAATCAGTTTTCTCAGCCGTTTTGTCGTGTTATTGTTCTCATTTCATTCTTTACACACAATATTTCAAACAATGAGGTAAGTATTTAGTGAGCTTGAAATTTAATATTTTTTAAAACCCAAACACCACTTGTTACTACACTCGATAAATTATAGTGGAATTCTATGGTGTCGATATAGTGATTTATGATTTTTTGGTTAATTAAAATGTGTGTGTGTATATATATATATATATATATATATATATATATA
>NW_013745398.1:0-3089 GCF_000517525.1 Limulus polyphemus
ATGACGCTATCTGATGGACTCTAAGGTTCACTATCTACCCTAATAATTCTAGCGTTTGGCTATTGGGTAACTTTAAGTTACTGTCGTAAATAACTGATTGGTTGGTTTTGTTTCAGATATTCCCGCAAAGTTTCACGAGAACTATCTGCGTTAGCCGTCCCTAATTTTTAACTGATAGACAAGCGGGAAGGCAGCTAGCTAGTCAACAGTACCCACTGCCAACTCTTACCGAATAGTGTAATTTGACTGTTAATCTTATAATGTACCCATGGCCTCAAAGTACAGAACGCGATTATGCGGCAACGGGACGCGAACCATGCACCCCGAGCTAGACATTCCGACACTCCAACCACAGGGCCACACCTGGCCCATAAATCTCTCTCTGTGAATTATAAAGAGATGGTTGGAATCTGGCCCGAAGTTTCTGAACCAAGGATAGTGAATTATAATATATAGAGATGGTTGGAATCTGGCCCGAAGTTTCTGAACCAAGGATAGTGAATTATAATATATAGAGATGGTTGGAATCTGGCCCGAAGTTTCTGAACCAAGGATAGTGAATTATAATATAAAGAAATGGTTGGAATCTGGCCCGAAGTTTCTGAACCAAGGATAGTGAATTATAATATATAGAGATGGTTGGAATCTGGCCCGAAGTTTCTGAACCAAGGATAGTGAATTATAATATATAGAGATGGTTCGAACATTCTTCGTAACTTTACTGTCTGTAATTTAATAATTTTTATTTATGCTTCCAGCTTTGAGCTCTTTCATTTTGAAACTATAATTGAATCTCTTCAATTTTTCTGCATTGGTTAAACACTTCTTAAATGCTAAAAACCGGGTTTCGATACCCATGGTGGGCAGAGCACAGATAGCCCATTGAGCAGTTTTGTGCTTAACTAACAAACAACAACAGCCTTCCTTAAATACAGAATACTAAGTAGCATAATAGATATGACATTTGATCAAAACCTGTCATCGCTTAATTTCTTATACATTATCATTTTACTGAGGTATTAATTTATTGTGACAAAAAGGTCAATATAAAATTACAAATCACAATGTTTATTGAAATAAATTCAAAAAGACAAATGTCTTATTGTTTAACTACTGATTTACCTTGATATATATCTGTAGCCCAGCTATTTCAATCAGCCCTATAAACTGGATCTTTGATGGAGAAAATGTATTATTTAAACTAAATAAAATATAATCAATTTCAATATAAAATAAGTCATTAACACATCCTCTTGACAAATGTGTCTAATAATATTTTTCTTTATGAGACTTGATAGCTAAAAGTGTTAAAAACGGTGTTACTCAAAAATGTATTATTGAATCCGTTGTCTTATTCTTCATTCCTGTGAATCAAGCTGAAATTATATCAACAGTACATATAACATATGAACGGAAAAATATGTCAGTTTCTTCTTCTCCGCCGTATATACTATTATTTACACAACATGTTTGACTTTAGCTTTCAATTGTTCCCCCGGTGGGTCAGCGGGAAGTTTACAGACTTCCAACGCTAAAATCCTGGGTTCGTTTCCCCGCGCTAGACAGAATTCATGAAGCTCATCGTGTGGCTTTGAACTAAAACACGCAAACAAACGCTTTCAGTTTCATGCTACATACGACGCCATCTTGAGTGCATACAAACGTAAAAAATAAGCTAACGTATACTATGGAAACAATCGCATATGGCTGAGTATTTTCAGTTACTTTGATAAATCTGCGTATATGTGTAGAAATGATGGGTTTCCTTGTTTTTGCGTTGTTGCTTTTTCTGTTTACGTCCAATCTTCGAGAAAAATCGTTCCCGTATGAATTCCCTTCCAGGCCTGTAATTGGGTATTTTGTTATCACAGTACTTTTTATAGCATTTATTTTACCATTAAACAGTTTCAAACCTTTCAAAGCAGTAGTTAATACAGAATCTACGTCATTACTTCTTTAATATTATTACTTCTTTATGATACAGAAAGTCATCAATACACTTTCAAGTGGCTGTTGCTGTCGTACAAACGCCACTTCACACTCTTTACTGTATTTTATTTGCGTTCAAATTTTAATAACAGTCATAACATAATTTCCGAAATCTGGAATCGCAAAATTGAGCGTGTGATCATATTGAGTGGTTCTTTTTCGGTTTCGTTATTTTTTTTATTAGTGCAAAGCTACACAATGGGCTACCTTGCACTCTGTTCAACGCAGGGAATCGCGCCCCCGGATTTTATAGTTGTACGTCCGTAAAATTACCGCTGATCCACAGTGGGACGTCTGTTAACTAAGACTGTTATTCATTTTACACATTTATATTTAACGACATATTTCTTTCCACGAATGTGTCGATGATTTGGAAAGGTTATCTTAACATACTTTATCGATTCTTAGAATGAAGTGCGGTAGAACTAGCGACTACACTTTAAATTAAGGAACTGTGATTGGCCATCTTGTGGGGACACTGATCCATTTAATAATTCGCGAAGGAAAAAAGAAGAGGGGAGACCTCAGATTAAACACTGCCAAACTAATCCCTGTTGAGTCTTTGTTTAGTCAGGCAACATGATAGTCAGCTGGATCAGCTCTCCTTCTGTGAGTTCAATAAATCTATTTTTCAGTTAGTTCCCGTTAAAACCACAGAGAAATTACATTAACGAAATCTTATAAACGTAACATTTTTGTATTCGATACATACTTTCCACAGAGGGTTGAGTACGTTACATTAAAACGATTTTGAATATTCAAATCGGCAAGTCACATGAAAACTACAGCTGATAAAAAAATCGTGGTAGATCGGAATGTATCAGAACTACACTTGACGTTCTTAGATGTGTTGCCACCGAAATTGGATTATTTTTAGGAAGGGTATGTAACAGCCCGTTCTGATGCATAAATATTCTTACATTCAAATAAAAAGATGTGGTCAAATCGTAAATTTCCAAGACTGGGATATCCCTTGTACTTACCATCATTGGAGAACAAAGGAATGTGGATCAACCTGAGGCACCAGAACCATCGAGATAGAGACTTAAATTCGGTCGTACTTCAGCCGTGGTGAAGCTTTTTGTAACAGGCTAGAATCC
>NW_013745399.1:0-1821 GCF_000517525.1 Limulus polyphemus
ATCTATATCTTCAATCTCTCTGTCTGCTATACAATTCCGTTTAATTGCCTGGCGCACTTATATACAAGAATAGAGCAAATACTGGATTATTTGTGATGTTCTCCGATCTTTCTAGAACTCATTACGTGATACCAGCGTCACGTGACTTCCGCTGTCGTAACACTGCCCCTTCCTTAGTATTGTACGTCCCGAACAATAGCCACTTACATTAAACCAATAGAAAATTAACAATAACTTAATTAAATGTACAAACACAAAATTAAAATTCAACAAAGTCTCTTAATTTTACGGGACGTATCTTCTTCCGTACTGGTCTCCATCTCTTTGGCTTCTGCTTCACGTGAGGTTCACCTGTTCCATCGGGAATTGTCCTATCATCGGTAACAGTCACATCAGTGGTAGTAACTTCATCAAGAGCTTCACTGTTTCCCTTCTCAAAACCGGGTAGAGTTTCTTCTTCGACAGTGGTCTTTCCAGGTGACATGTCTTCAGCGGCATCATTTGTTCCATTGTTCACTTCGTCGCAGCTGAAATGTCCTGGACTGTGATAATGCCAAAGCCTGTTGGCATGCACCACCTTTGCCGACCACATTTTATTCGGAAAGTCACGTCTGAGAGACGATCCACTATGTCATATGGGCCTTCCCATGGAGAAGACAACTTAGGATACTTCCCTTTGGTCTTCCTGGAATTATACAACCACACCTTGTCTCCTGGTACAAAGCTGACTTCAGTAGATCTCTTATCATAACATAGCTTCATCGAATCAGCAGACGTTTTCAAATCTGAACGCACTTGATGGGGAATATTATCCATCCTTTCCGATAACACTTTCACAAACTTTGACACATTTTCAGGCAACTCTTCGTAAGGTGGGCGCTCTGTTAACAGATCCATGGCAACCGAAGTTCCCGACCAAACACCACTTTTGCTGGAGTGTATCCAGTGGCTTCATGCTCTGCTGTCCCATAGGCCATCAACAGTGGAGGGAGTAAGACATTCCAGTCATCCTGGTGGCTATTACAAAACTTTGCCAATTCCTGTCCCAGTGTCCAGTTGTACTTTTCTACCATCCCATCAGACTGTGGGTCCAGTGGTGTTCTTCTGGTCTTTCGTATGCCAAACAACTTGCAGCATTCATGGAACACAGCTGATTCAAAGTTACGGCCTTAATCAGAATGCGGTTCATATGGCATACCAAATCTGAAGAAGAAATCACTAATAGCCAAAGCTACAGTTGTAGCTTCCTGATTTGGTATTGCATATGCCTCAGGCCACTTGATGTAATAATCCATCACCACACAAATGTACTTGTTTCCTGAACGAGTTTGGGGCAAAGAATAAGCAATGTTAATGGCTACTCTTTCCATTGGTGCGCAAACTGATGCAACTTCATTGGAGCACGTCCCTTATGCTTGGGTCCCCTTTTAGCACAACATGTACTGCATGTCCTGCACCATTCTTCCACATCTTGCCTAATCTCTGTCGTAGGTGACTCAATGTTTTCTTAACTCCGAGATGTCCTCCTGTTAAACTATGATGGGATTGACGCAGCACAACTTCCCGTAACGTTCTCGGTATAACCGTTTGCCAGGTTATCACTTGCCCATCTGCAGTTTCACATCTACAGAGAAGAATACCATCTTCAAGCTTCAACTGGTCCTATTGTGCCACATTTGTCACAGGGCTTAAGCTAGACACCTTCTCCCAAGCAGGGCGCAAAACACTTGCTTTTAAAAATCAATTATTGGCTTCAAATCTTGGTCTTTCTTCTGCACTGCTTTAATATCTATACCTCGTTCCATTTCACCATCATCAACT
>NW_013745400.1:0-747 GCF_000517525.1 Limulus polyphemus
ACTTTTATATTCAGTTATTTAAATCTTCAAATGATAACAAGTATCGCCACTTTAAAAGGAACTCTATTTAAAGAAAGGTGAAGGTTGTAATTAACCCTACTTTTATATTCAGTTATTTAAATCTTCAAATGATAACAAGTATCGCCACTTTAAAAGGAACTCTATTTAAAGAAAGATGAATGTTGTAATTAACCCTACTTTTATAATCAGAATTTAGGTAACGTCTGCCAGGAACTCTGAAGTATCTATACAGTTTATACACAGACATATAAACGTTCTATTTAACCCTCCCATTATATCCAAAATCGAGGTATGTCTGATATATTTCGGATCACGCCGAATCGATGCATAAAAAAAAACAATTTAAACAGCACGGAAATGATATTTTTTTCTGTAAATAAACTATTTTATGTTAAATATTGTAATGACCTTAAGAAAACGAACATTTGTAAACCAAAGAAATATGAGTATTATAGCGTTTGTACACAAAACCACTTTCATAACACTCAAATATCGGTTCTACAGCACTTAACAGTTCAACACTGTACCAGTTCTACAGCACTCAACAGTACTTCACTGTACCAGTTCTACAGCACTTAACAGTCCAACACTGTACCAGTTCTTTAACACTCAACAGTCCTACACTGTACCAGTTCTACAGCACTCAACAGTCCTACACTGTACCAGTTCTACAGCACTCAACAGTCCTACACTGTACCAGTTCTAGAGCACTCAACAGTACTTCAC
>NW_013745401.1:0-1091 GCF_000517525.1 Limulus polyphemus
GTCTTCATTAGTAGTAGCTCTACGAGTTCCAGAAAAACTGTTTTGAGCCGTTATTTGAAAGGAGATCACGTGTTAAAACGTTCTGTACAGAGGATAATGGAAGATGGATGACACAGCTATTCAATGAATAAGTATCGCCACCCTTCTTCTCTAGTCCTGTGATGTATAATGCATCTTTAATACAAAAGCACTCCAAGTTCGTTGCTCGTCTTATCTTTTTACACCATAACGTCTACTCGTTTCACACAATTAGTATTAGAGCTATATTTCATGTGCGAGTAAACAAGATCTCTGTGTAAACCTAAAAAGGCAAAATGATAATTTTGATTAAAATAGAACTACTGCGTAAACTTGTACACGTTTTTAAGATTTACATAATTCGCAGTGTATGATATCAACTCGGTGAAAGCTACGTAATTGTAGAGAAATACTGACGTTGAGGGTAGGCAACATTGACAGCTGCCGAGGGCGTAAATTACGCTGTGAAAAGTGGCCTTAATTTCTGCATAGGGCGTAAACTGCGCTATAGCCTGTCTGTCCAGTTTTTCAGAAGCTGGACACTTTTCGTATTTTTACCCGCGGCATGGAGCTGCTCATACAACGGTTCTGTTTTGTTGTTGTTGTTGTTGTTTTCCAAGTACAAACTTTCAGCTCATAGCTCCGTCATCTGTTGACCGATTTGAGAAATAATTACAGTTTTGGACTCAGGAGGTCAAATCCTTTTAATTGATGTGTTTGATCACGCCCAAGGTCTCGTAGATTAATTTACTTTAATCCTGCTTAAAAGAATTTCAATTTGAAGGTAGACTGGTAAATATCCTGATATGTAATAAATTTGAAACCGGTATACGCGCGCCCCGCGATTGGTATTGCTGGCACACAAAAATATAGCTAATAAAAAAAGGGGGAAAAAAGGTCTCGCAAATTAATTTACTCTAATCGTGCCTAAAATAATTTGAAATGTCACGGCTATTGAGGATTCCCTCTTGTTTTTAAAGAAAGTTTAATACCATTCTGAAAATAAAAGTTTTAATTTCCTAAGATTAGAGTTGAAAGAAGTGCAGATTTGTTAACTTAACGTCCGGACACAT
>NW_013745402.1:0-1822 GCF_000517525.1 Limulus polyphemus
GGGTTCCTCGTCATCGAATTAGGCTACATAGGGGCTAAACAACCAGATGAGAGACCACAAACTTCAAGTACCTCTTCTGACTAGAGGGAGCCACTTACACGGATATTCTTAGCCAAATAGCAGGTGTTTTGTCACAGTTATAGTGCTTAACGTTTCAGTAGCATATCGCGGCTGGAACCTTGGCCCCTCAAGTCCGCAGCCCAGCCCTTTACTTCAGTATTTAGAACAAATAACACGATTCTAAACTATTCCCGTTCTTATGGCCAAATCTCTGTAACAAAAAAAAAAGTCTACCAAAAATGGAATTACTGCTACAGGGATTCAAATTCATCATTACTTCGGGAGTAAATTACGTGTTTGAGACTGAAACATTATAATAATGGAATTAATTCTACAGGGATTCAATGGAGTAAGCACATCATAAACTTACACGTTATTCTGTACTTCTCGTAGAATAATGAGAAACGCACTATTTGGTTTGAAGTCATCAGTCCTTAATAAATATTTCAATAAAACAAAATTTCTTTGGGGCAGAATACACATCTTACTAGAACTATGAATGTTCTTAAGAACCCTAATTTCAGTTGTTGTTCGTCTAGAGTTCTTCAGTGATTATGCGATCGACTGAAGGCTAGTTTCCTTTTAAATACATGCAGGGTGTCAGGACATTATTTTAACAAATTTATTAATGTGTGAAACATTAGATCATATACTGTCAAAAGTTTTAAAAAAAGGTGTCCAAGATAAAAAAAAAAATAATCTCAGAGAAACTTCAGAAAAAAAAGCAGATTAAAAATGTATCCCAGAGAAACTAATATATATCTAAAACTAAATTTAAGAAAAAAATATATTAAAGAAAAAATATATCCCAGATAAAGTTATGAAAAACTCTTTAATATAAAAGGATATCCCACAGTAACTTGAGAAAACAAAATCTAAGTAAAAGTATATCCCAGAGAAATGGAAGAAAAAATTATCTAAAGTAAAACAAT
The DNA here is from genome assembly GCF_000517525.1 of Limulus polyphemus. Lineage (NCBI taxonomy): Eukaryota > Metazoa > Arthropoda > Merostomata > Xiphosura > Limulidae > Limulus > Limulus polyphemus. The sequence continues at coordinate 993 of NW_013745402.1, forward strand.
ATCCCTGAGAAATTTAAGAAAAAACGATATCCCTAAGTAATTTAATTAGGAATTTTCTAGAGCAAACGGATATTCTACAGGAATTTAAGAAAATTTTTCTGAAGTAAAAAAAGGAAAAAACCCTCTAAGGTAAAAAGATATACCAGAGAAAATAAGTTTAAGAAAAATATTCTACATTAAATGACAATAACATTCAAAAATGTAAGGGGAAAATTCTCTAAAGTACAAAAAAATGGGATAATCCAGAGAAATTTAAGAAACAAAATTATCTGAAGTAAAAGTTTGTTTGTTTGTTTGTTTTTGAAATTCGCGCAAAGCTACACGATGGCTATCTGCGCTAGCCGTCCCTAATTTAGCAGTGTAAGACTAGAGGGAAGGCAGCTAGTCATCACCATCCACCGCCAACTCTTGGGCTACTCTTTTACCAACGAATAGTGAGATTGACCGTCACATTATAACGCCCCCACGGCTAAAAGGGCGAGCATGTTTGGTGGGACGGGGATTCGAACTGAAGTAAAAGGATATCACAGATAGACTTAAGAAAAAAATTTCCAAAGTAAGAAAGATATCACAGAAAAAGTTAGAAAAAAAATTCCTTAAGATAAAAGGATATCCAGGATATATTTAGAGAAAATCTCTCTTTAAAGTAAAAACACATTTCGTAGAGAAATTTAGGAAAAATATCCTAAGTTTCACGAGATATCTCAGAGAAACTTCAGGAAAAATTTCTGTAAAGTAAAAGGAAAAAAAGATATTCTATACAAATGTCAGAAAGTTGTTTATCTAAAGTAAAATAGATACCCGATTGGTTGTTTGTAATTAAGCACAAA
>NW_013745403.1:0-1821 GCF_000517525.1 Limulus polyphemus
GATAATGATGACTACAAGGAAAGAAAAACATAGAATAACAAATTAAGGATGAATAGAAGAAACAAGAGACAAGCTGAGGTATAAGTATTAGAGGAAGATAGTCCAAAGCTACTAGAAGTTATCAGAACAAAGGAAGACAAATAACTAGATTTAACGGTATGATTTACCAAGCTCTAGTATTAATCTCTGACTTAAGAGGGCAGCTGTTAAATTTTCCCCTTTTGACTAGTAATTTGATTTGTTTAGAAACGAAACGTGGGTGGATTTTCCAGTAGCCATCTTCCAATGAAAATCTGGTGTACTGTTACCAATGAAATTCAGTTCTAGATCAAACCACACAAGGGCGCTTCCGTAATTTGTCAGTCCAAAATCTCGTTCGCATATTAATGTGACATTAATAGTTGTGCAAATAAGATTTTGTCATCTAAGAGCCTGATTGGTTCGATTAATGAACCAGATATCCAATAGTAACAAACAAGCTATTATGTTTAATTGACAACTGTTGTATTACACGAAGCTCGTAGCGTATACTTGTTCAATATGAAAGGTGATGTGTTGACAAAAGTGGTATGGGATTATCTTGCCACACGAAAGAGGACGGTTTTCTTTTCATATAAAGATCACAACTGTACTATTAGTATGTATACAATACGCGCGACCTGGTGGTTAAGGCGCTCGACTTGTAATCTGAATCCTCGCTGGCGAACATGTTCGTTCTACCTGATGATGACAAAACCTTGTCGAAACGTTGTACATTTGCTGTTATGTTAAACTTATATTAAAGTTTTTCTTCATTACCCATTCAAGCCGTCTCCAGCCATTATATGTTCGTTCTGTATGGTAGCTGACTAGGCTGGGACTAAGGTCGAAACGGGGGGGGGGCAAAAAAAGGTGCGTATATGTATATCCCTTTGCCTTTCTGATTAGCCTCTTTAGTTTTTACTGGTTGATTTTAAAACTTCTTTGACTTTCTATAACTTTCATATATACCCATTCATTTCATTGTTCTCCCCGTAGTATTTACTTTATCATGGCCTTCTGTTTAGCTCAACTATTGATGTTACCCTACATTCATTTCATTGTTCTCCCTGTAGTATTTACTTTATCATGGCCTTCTGTTTAGCTCAACTATTGATGTTACCCTACATTCATTTCATTGTTCTCTCCGTAGTGTTTACTTTATCATGGCCTTCTGTTTAGCTCAACTATTGATGTTACCCTACATTCATTTCATTGTTCTCCCCGTAGTGTTTACTTTATCATGGCCTTCTGTTTAGCTCAACTACTGATGTTACCCTACATTCATTTCATTGTTCTCCCTGTAGTATTTACTTTATCATGGCCTTCTGTTTAGCTCAACTACTGATGTTACCCTACATTCATTTCATTGTTCTCCCTGTAGTATTTACTTTATCATGGCCTTCTGTTTAGCTCAACTATTGACGTTACCCTACATTATAACTTCGATCAGTCATTATAACATCTTCTTTTTACTTCTGCTGCCGAAACATTTAATTTTCTGAAATGGTAACCAACAATCAGATGGTCATCTTTATTTAAATCACGAACAAAAGACATGAAACTGGGATTAAGAGTTATCCTCTTTAATTGAAAGAAAAGCTGAAATTATATCCAACTCAGAATAAACTGTAGACACTTCCGCTGTAAGGGAAACCAGTTTGGTATTGACGTTTCGTTTGTGATGACAGCTAAACAACGTCACACATTAATTAGTTTTATAAAGGCTGGCATTATCTTTGATTCTAGATTATCATGACATTTTGCACAAAATAGATAAATCAAGCGAAGAGGCGACAGTTT
>NW_013745404.1:0-7440 GCF_000517525.1 Limulus polyphemus
TCCAGGGTCAATCGGCTGATCCACTCGGGCTAGGGTTAACTGAGTACCAGTGTTGGGGGTTCTCAACGGGTGTTGCAGACATCGTGTCTGATGCTGGTGTTTGGTTATAGTGCTCACGAAACCCTGGCGTTTCTGCAGTGTCCTTGTTTGACATTGTAGTGCGTCCCCTCGTAGGAGTGGGTGGGGTCAGTAGGCACTGAATCTTTCTCCTTTATTATGGATCCCCCCCATTACCAAATTAAAAAAAAAAAATAATAATAATATTAAAAAATCTTCAAATTGGTAAACGACCACGCCTAGAAGACTCTGAACAGCAGTCTCCATCACAAAGTACACCTGTACCTCGCTTCCTGATCCTGCATTCACTGTCCGATAAATCTTTAGGGCAAATGTCTCCCTTTTTTATTCAGAATGATCGTCCTGCATTTAGGGGCCAAAGAAGGACCCGAGTGGACACCAAAGGCTGGTGCCCGAGGAGGTTGACCCAGGCAGTCACTGGAAGAAATAGTGGGGACAGAGATTGGAGTAGACTATAAAATATTAATAACCGTATGATTGAATATTATATTATATTAGAGATCGCTCTATAAATATTAATAACCGTATAATTGACGATATTATGTTAGAGGTCGCTCTATAGATATTAATAACCGTGTGATTGAAGATTATATTATGCGCCACAATGCAGAAACTTTTGTGTTAGAAGAAAGTAATGTTCACGTAGAGACCCGTTTTGTATTATGGAATTATAATACAATTCATTCCTATGCTATACAGCAGCATGAATCTGGCGTAGTGACAGGTTTGTGTAAGTTATCTAAAAATATATTATATCTATCTCTCATTACAAAGGCAATATTTTGCAGTACTGATAAAATAAAAACAGCCAAATTTACATTTAGGGAACTCACAGCAATGTAACAAGAAAGCTTATTAATGTTCAAATTATACTGAAAAGGAGTTAGTGAAATACGAGTTAACGAGTTGGTGTGTCTAGCTGGGGATGTTAATGTAACATTGAAAACAAAATTAGATCGTATACATTCATATAGTTGACAGATTAAATGATTTGTTAAAGCACTTTGGGTTATTTTATATTTGTCGATATCTTTATCCAAAAAAGAAGGAATATATTCGAATTGGCCAAAGTGGAGGTATGATATTAAAGGCTAAATTGGATAAGTTATATGCTAATTACAGAATTTTCGGATTCTCTCACGAAAATACGTTCATTTCTAATAATACAGTAATAGTTGCTCGCTACGAAGAGTCGTGATAAGAAAGGTTGCATTTATTGACGTTTTAATAATAAATTATTGGAAATTACCATATTACATTAAGAGTTTCAAACACAATAAAGATGAAAGAATAGCTAAAGTTAGAGCGTATTTGAAAGGAGTGATTTTAAATCAAACATAATTATTTAAAGGGAGAAATTAATTAAGAAAGAAATGAAAAATTGAGTGCTTAGAAATATAGTTAGTTATCTCTTACTGTTAATACTTATCGAATCTATGAAAATGTTCTAAAGGAACTTCATACAAATGGAGTTGAACAAAGTGAAATTATAAATATTAATAACCGTGTGATTGACGATGATATCATGTTAGAGGTCGCTCTACAAATATTAATAACCGTGTGATTGACGATGATATTATGTTAGAGGTCGCTTTATAAATATTAATAACCGTGTGATTGACGATGATATCATGTTAGAGGTCGCTTTACAAATATTAATAACCGTATAATTGACGATGATATTATGTTAGAGGTCGCTCTACAAATATTAATAACCGTGTGATTGAAGATTATATTATGTTAGAGGTCGCTCTACAAATATTAATAACCGTGTGACTGACGATGATATTATGTTAGAGGTCGCTCTACAAATATTAATAACCGTGTGATTGACGATGATATTATGTTAGAGGTCGCTTTATAAATATTAATAACCGTGTGATTGAAGATTATATTATGTTAGAGGTCGCTCTACAAATATTAATAACCGTGTGATTGACGATGATATTATGTTAGAGGTCGCTTTATAAATATTAATAACCGTGTGATTGACGATGATATCATGTTAGAGGTCGCTTTACAAATATTAATAACCGTGTGATTGAAGATATTATGTTAGAGGTCGCTCTACAAATATTAATAACCATATTGTTGAAGATTATATTATGTTAGAGGTCGCTCTACAAATATTAATAACCGTGTGATTGACGATGATATTATGTTAGAGGTCGCTCTACTAATATTAATAACCGTATGATTGAAGATTATATTATGTTAGAGGTCGCTCTACAAATATTAATAACCGTGTGTTTGAAGATTATATTATGTTAGAGGTCGCTCTACAAATATTAATAACCGTGTGTTTGAAGATTATATTATGTTAGAGGTCGCTCTATAACTATTAATAACCGTGTGATTGAAGATTATATTATGTTAGAGGTCGCTCTATAACTATTAATAACCGTGTGATTGAAGATTATATTATATTAAATTATGATTATATTATTAGCGACCTCTAACATAATATCATCGTCAATCACACGGTTATTAATATTTGTAGAGCGACCTCTAACATAATATCATCGTCAGTCACACGGTTATTAATATTTGTAGAGCGACCTCTAACATTTTGTATAGCAATGACTGCCATGAAAAAGAAAAACAACTTTAAATATAAATTTGAGACTATTGATACAAACAACATAAATGTGTAGATTATTCACTGATACTTTGAAATGAATAGTATAACATTTTTTTCCTACTTACACTGTCCAGGTCATGTTTACTTATAATAATTCTCTCAATTTCTCTACTTGGTGAATTAAATCTGTAATATGGTCAGTATATTTTAATTTTCTAGACGATCCTCTTACTTTCTTTTCAAAATTTAAAAATCTGATTTTGATAATAAACCTTCAAAAATCTCATCGTCTGTCTCCATATCGATAGATTATAAATCACCATTTTAGTTTTCCTTTAAATCACTACACAGACTTGTTTGGGTATTTTCATTATGTAAAAGATGTTTAGTTATCGCCTTAGTCTTACCTTCTGACCAAAACAAGCTATCTACATAGATCAGAACTAAACATATAAAATAGTAATGAGAATGGCTAATTAGATACAATCTTCAATCTATATTACCCATTATAATCAAACTACGTTACATAATGATAAGGATGCGTTGTTTCATAGTTGGCTACCCTCGCTGTTAACGATATTTTCGGCCATAAACCAAAGAATATGTCACGAGGCTTGGCCAGCCAAGGAGGTTTAGGTGAAGAATTAAATCCATATAATAAGCTAACAATATAGAAGAATCTTTATAATAAACATAAAATTAATTTCCAAATCATTAAACAATAAAGTAGATATATTAAATATTCTAACCAACAGTCAGTGTGTGTGCATATTTTGGTAAAAGTTTCACTTGCTTTGGCCAATGTCTAAGTATGAACTACCACACTGGTAAAACGTTATAAACTTACGGATTCTTCTGTTATATATACACACTATACGTACTTTAGATAGATAGATATCTTCGCAATTCCTTAGGCAAACATTTATTGCGACAGTCACAAACAAGTTGATTAGCTGTATCATTATTTTTATATCATACAATAGTTTTGTATTAAACCAGGTGTCGCTGTATCCCTCTGACAGAAAGAGTGGGTTTAATAAAGTTATTTATTTTTTATTTTATAGTGTGTTTCCTCCAGATATTTCTTTGTAAGTTTGTTTTGAGATATTCTTTTAAATACTATTAGATCTTAACAAGAATAAATCTAAACCACCAAACTACTGTATTAAATAAAATAAAAATTACTTAACATTTGTACATAAAAGTCTTATTTTCTAAATGAATTCGTGAAACTGCCCATGATAAGTACGAGAATCGTAGTTTGTCGTTTATACTGCCTCAGCGGTTACTAAATTTAGCAAGTTAAGTTCATCCTAGAAACATATCGTGTATTTACGAGTGAAACACATGCATATATATATATGTGTGTGTGTGTGTGTCTGAAATATATGCTTGTTCATTCATAAAAACAAGCCCCCCAGTGGCACAGCGGTATGTCTGCGGACTTACAACGCTAGAAACCGAGTTTCGCTACCCGTGGTGGGCAGAGCACAGATAGCCCTTGTATAGCTTTGTGCATAATTAAAAACAATCATAAAAACAAACACATCAGCATAATGTAGAAAAGTTTAGATAATTAACAAAATATTAAGACCCCAAATAGGCAGAGTTTAATAATGGCTGGAGACGGCTGTCATGTTAAACTTATATTAAAGTTTTTCTTCATTACCCATTTAAGCCGTCTCCAGCCATTATTAGTCTCAAAGTGGGTTCCTCGTCATCGAATAGGCAGAGTTTGTCAATCTCAAAGGACTAATTCTTTAATCTTTAGTACATTAGTATGCTGGTGTATTTTATTGTTTTTTTAAAGAATTTTCACGAAGTTCCTTAAATTATTTAACTATTATCATGTCGAGTGATGCGTGTCCCAGACATGAGATTATTACGCTTAGTTTTGTATATAACTTGTGCATTTTCTTATATGATATTTAAAGTTATTACATATCCATTGGTTTAGTTGTATTTTATAAAACTTGTTATTGCTTGAAATTTTTATAATTTCATCATAAAGTGTAGCTAAATTTTTAACCCTTTGATTTTAGGATTGTTTAGATGTAGACTTAATAACGTTTAAATTGTGTGATTGTTCACGTGTAGACTTAATACCATTTTGGTTTTATTGTTGGTCAAGTGTAGACTTAATACCATTTTGGTTTTATTGTTGGTCAAGTGTAGACTTAATACCGTTTTGATTTGATGATTATTCAAGTGTAAACTTAATACAGTTTTGATTTGATGATTATTCAAGTGTAAACTTAATACCGTTTTGATTTGATGATTATTCAAGTGTAAACTTAATACCGTTTTGACTTGATGATTATTCAAGTGTAAACTTAATACCGTTTTGACTTGATGATTATTCAAGTGTAAACTTAATACCGTTTTGACTTGATGATTATTCAAGTGTAAACTTAATACAGTTTTGATTTGATGATTATTCAAGTGTAAACTTAATACCGTTTTGATTTGATGATTGTTCAAGTGTAGACTTAATACCGTTTCTTCATCACAGGATAGACTCCAGCTACACGACCTTGTTATGGTCTTTGTTCGGGGTGATTCCGGTCAAGGATCTCAAGGCAAGAAGGGATCAAGCCTTTACTCAGTGGGTGGGCCACGCCCTTTTGGGCGCTTACATGATCATGGCCATGACCGTTATGATTAACATGCTGATTGCCATGATGAGTCGTTCGTTTCAAGACATCGAGGTAAATCCCCAGTCAATATTGGTAACCATGTGGCCTGGTGGGTCTCAGGCTGCGTATTCAAAATATTTTATTTATATTTTTTGGTTTTCTGTATTAACCTAAAACACACTCGATAAGTTGAAACATCATGTTGAATATTTCTTACACTTAACAGTTAATAATTCTTCAGTTTTTGATGTCATGATTTTTTCCATTCATCAGTACTATTAGTCGCATCCTCATCAGGCTGGCAAACATAGGCGCTATTTATATCATCAGGTTTAACAACTATTATAGTGTTAGTTAGATTAAGCAAGTGATTTGTAATCAATCTCAATTTTATTTAAGACATTTATAAATTAGATTTTTATGGTAAGAATAGATAAAACGGCATTATTTATTTTTACACCGTTTATTTATCAATTTTTTAATTAATGTTTACCATCATTCCCAACAAATGGCGAACCAGTAAGCTACTACTTTATGATAGCCATGACGACCAGTGATCGAAATATGATCCTTGAGCCATTGACCTTGTTCTTGATTTTGTGTATCATATCTCAGATGGTCACCTTCAACAATTAGATGTTAAAATTACCAGTAGGGACAGAACACGTTTAACCTATATTGTCATTGCGGTAAGCACTAATAATAATATACCGTTGCATATTTCTGTAAAATTATCCCAAGCCTTACACTTGTATGTTTTTTTCTTATCACCTCTTCCGGGGTCACCTTCCGAACACCCAAGTATAGTTAGCGCTGCCTGTTAAATCATTCTAGATGTTGTTTTTCTTACTGTTTAAATGTTTTTATACAATCACGTGACAGAAAATTCTGTTTGGATTTGTTGCTACATTTGTAATTCTATTTCTACTCGAAGAGATGTTATGCCTCATTGCACTGACGCATGTGAAGCTCGTGCTTTTACTGGAAACAACTCTCCCGATGGGAAATCAATGGTTTATAACGCTAAACATTGGGTTTCAATACCCGTGGTAGACGGAGCACAGATAGCCTACTGTGCTTAACGACAAACAAACAAAACAAAAGCTGAAAATAAAATGTTGTTAGCCTGTGTATTTAAAGGTTCATTGCGGTCAGCATAGAAATAGGCTGAACAATTCTATTAAGGTTTTGTCTCGAGGTGTTCGTTCTGTTACTTTAACATTCAACTCGACTACAATAATAATAACAAACAGAATACTAGCGTAAAACCCAAGTAAGTTGTTTTTATATATCGATATAAGAAAAGAAAAAAAAGATTAATTGAAACTTAGGAAGAACAGGAGAGAATAATTTCCTAAATCTGGAGGAAATCCTTTAGAATCCACAGCTTAAATATAAAATAATTGTAAAGTCTTGAGAAGTCCACACATTTAGGAAGGATTGTAAAGTCTTGAGAAGTCCATATGTTTAGGATGGATTGTAAAATCTTGAGAAGTTCACTCATTTAGGAAGGATTGTAGTCTTGAAGTCCACACATTTAGGAAGGATGTATTGTAAAATCTTGAGAAGTCTACAAGTTTAAGAAAAATCGTAAAATCTAGAAAAATCCATAAATTTAGAAAGGATCGTAAAGTCTTGAGAAGTCCACAAGTTTAAGAAAAATCGTAAAATCTAGAAGTCCATAAATTTCAGAAGGATTGTAAAGTCTTTAGAAGCTCGCACATTTAGGAAATATTACAGTCTTCAGATGTCCTCAATCTATGAAGAATTCTACAATGATTAAGTTACCTATCGTCTACAACATAATAAAAATGATTATTTTTATTGATATCCGTGTAATTTATAAGAACCTTATTAACTAGTATCGTGTGAACATTTCCGAGGGGAGCATTTTTGTAACCATAATATGAAGAATTCAGCATTCATTTTGCTTATTTGTTGTTAGATTGTTTGCGATGTGTCCACCACGAGGAAATCGAATCTGGATTTTAGCGTTATAAACTCTCAAGGCCTAGATTTCACCTGATTATAGTGTTTTAGCTGTAATGTGCTTTTTGTCTTTTGTTTTAATGTAGCATATTAAACAAACTTGATGCAAGTGTTAGAGCAAATAATATACATAATGAAAAGTAATTGTTATAAAAC
>NW_013745405.1:0-1552 GCF_000517525.1 Limulus polyphemus
CCTTCGTGTTACTCTAGTTTCCGAATTTATAACCACAATACTCATTTCTTTAGCCTTACTTGTTACAACAACTCCACAAACACCTAGGCTTAGCTCTAGTTACCGCATTTATAACCACCATACTCATCTTTAGTTTTACTTGGTACAACAACTCCATGAACACCTAGGTGTGACTCTAGTTACAGAATTTATAACCACCGGTGTTTATGGAGTAGTTGTACCAAGTAAGGCTAAAGATGTGTATACCTAAGTGTTCATGGAGTAGTCGTACCGAGTAAGGCTAAAGATGAATATGGTGGTTATAAATTCGGTAACTAGAGTTACACCTAGGTGTTCGAAAAGCTTTTGTACCAAATAACGCTAAAGATGATTAGGCTGGTTATAAATTCGGTAACTAGAGTTACATCTAGGTGTTTATGGAGAAGTTGTACCAAGTAAGGCTAAAGATGTGTATGATGGTTATAAATTCTGTAACTAGAGTTACACCTAGGTGTTGATGGAGTAATTGTACCAAGTAAGGCTAAAGATGAGTACGGTGGTTATAAATTCTGTATCTACAGTTACACCTAAGTGTTCATGGAGTAGTCGTACCGAGTAAGGCTAAAGATGAATATGGTGGTTATAAATTCGGTAACTAGAGTTACACTTAGGTGTTCGAAAATCTGTTGTACCAAATAACGCCAAAGATGATTATGGTGGTTATAATTTCGGTAACTGTAGTTACACCTAGGTGTTCATGGAGTAGTTGTGCCAAGTAAGGCTAAAGACAAGTATGGTGGTTAAAATTCTGTAACTAGAGTTACACCTAGGTATTCCCTGAGTTGTTGTACCAAATAACGCTATAGATGAGTATGGTGGTTACAAATTCGGTAAATAGAGTTACACCTAGGTGTTCATGGAGTAGTTGTTCCAAGTGAGTATAAATATGAGTATGGTGGTTATAAATTCGGAAACTAGAGTTACACCTAGGTGTTGTTGGAGTAGTTGTACCAAGTAAGGCTAAAAATGAGTATGGTGGTTATAAATTCGGAAACTAGAGTAACACGAAGGTGTTGATGGAGTAGTTTTACCAAGTAAGGTTAACGATGAGTATGGTTATAAATTAGGTAACTAGAGTTACACCTAGGTATTCGAGTAGTTGTTGTACCAAATAACGCTAAAGATGAGTATGGTGGTTACAAATTCGGTAACTAGAGTTACATCTAAGTGTTCATGGAATAGTTGTACCAAGTAAGGCTAAAGATGAGTATGGTTTTTCTAAATTCGGTACTATAGTTACACCTAGGTGTTCATAGAGTAGTTGTGCCAAATAAGGCTAAAGATGAGTATGGTGGTTAAAAATTCGGTAACTAGAGTTACACCTATTCTGTAACTAGAGTTACGGTTATAACCTCCATACTCATCTTTAGCCTTACTTGGTACAACTATTCCATCAACACCTAGGTGTAACTCTAGTTACAGTATTTATAACCACCATACACATCTTTAGCCTTACTTGGAACAACTTCTCCATAAACACCTAGGTGTAACTCTAGTTACCGAATTTGTAACC
>NW_013745406.1:0-4639 GCF_000517525.1 Limulus polyphemus
ATTAACTTAAATAGCCTAGATCTACAAACATTGTCTCTTGACCAAATCTGCTGGATTAACTTAAATAGCCTAGATCTACAAACATTGTCTCTTGACCAAATCTGCTGGATTAACTTAAATAGCCTAGATCTACAAACATTGTCTCCTGACCAAATCTGCTGGATGTTTCTAGATCTAGTCTACTTAAGTTAATCCATCAGATTTGGTCAGTAGACAATGTTTCTAGATCTAGGCTACTTAAGTTAATGCAGCAGATTTGGTCAGTAGACAATGTTTCTAGATCTAGTCTACTTAAGCTACTAGCTAAAACAAATGTCTAATCGATTAATGTTACAACAATATACAAGTTTTAGTAGATGGAACAAACGTATAATCGAAAAATAATGCTACAACAATATTCAAGTTCTAATAGCTAAAACAAATGTTTAATCGAATAATGTTACAACAATATACGAGTTTTAGTAGACGGAACAAACGTATAATCGAAAAAGAATGCTACAACAATATTCAAGTTCTAATAGCTAAAACAAATGTCTAATCGAATAATGTTACAACAATATACAAGTTTTAGTAGATGGAACAAACGTATAATCGAAAAAGAATGCTACAACAATATTCAAGTTCTAATAGCTAAAACAAATGTCTAATCGAATAATGTTACAACAATATACAAGTTTTAGTAGACGGAACAAACGTATAATCGAAAAAGAATGCTACAACAATATTCAAGTTCTAATAGCTAAAACAAATGTCTAATCGAATAATGTTACAACAATATACGAGTTTTAGTAGTTACAACAAACGAAATATTGGTTAACCGTTAGGCTTACAGACCTTATTGCTTTTCTAAAATAGGTTTTTTAACAACGGTACAATAAAAATAATTTTAAGGAATAGTGTTAATTGTTAGCGTTGGAATTAATGCTAGAAACTGGAGTTTAATTCTTGTTTTCTAAGTCTATCCATCGATATTTAGATTTTCGCTCAAAGTGATATTTGATGTGTTTCATATAAGTTAGAAATTGTCCCTCTATATATTTAATTACACTAGATACAGTTTGAACAATATTTCCGATATAGACATGAAAAATATTGCATTGTTAATATTTTACAAAATTTCAAGTTTCAATTACAACTAACATAATCTATACGTATAAATCAGAGTTGTCCGTCTGTTTCTAGATGTATCCTACTTAAATTAATCATTCAGAATTAGTAAGGAGAAAAGTATTTTGAGTAAGAGATAAAATCTACCAGGAAAAGCTTGTCTGGATATCAAATACTGAAAGGTCTCTTTGCTAATTTTATTCTTTTGGAGGAGTTCTTTAAACTTATCAGTTATGGTCTTAATAAAGTGAGTTGTAGGATCATGTGAGAGTTGTTTCTGTATAAATTAGTGTCCTCTAGTTGCCGGTTATTTTCTGTGATATAGTCATCTTTGTTAAGAATAACAATAGCTCCACCCTTGTCTGCTAGCTTTATTATGATATTGTTGTTCGATTTAGATTGTTTAAAGCACTTCTTTTATTTTGGTTAATATTATTATGTCATTGCTTGGAATATTTTAAGGTCTCTATTATGTAATGTTCTACTGCTTTAATATAACTCTCTAAATGTGGTTCTCTGTTTGGTGACGGTGTCCATAAAGACTTTACATCAGTATACAAGTTTGAGTAGCTAGAACAAACGTCTAATGGAAGAATGATAAAACAATAAACAAGTTTTAGTAGCTAAAACAAATGTCTTAAGAAAGAATACTACAAAAATATACAAGTTTTAGTAGGTAGAACAAACGGGTAATGGAAGAATAATAAAACACGTTTCAATAGCTAGAACAAACGACTAATAGATAAATGATATACAAGTTTTAGTAACTACAGCAAACGTCTAATCGAAGAATGGAAAAGTATGGTACAACAATATACAAGTTTTAGTAGTTGGAACAAACGTATAATCGAAAATAATGCTACAACAATATTCAAGTTTGTTTCATCTGAGTATATTTTCTTTATTTTAAGAGATTGACTGTAGGTAATGTTTCGTTTAGTGTGAGAGGAGTGACAGCTTTTATAGTGAAAGTATTATGATCTGTCTGTAGGTTTTTTGTTCAAGTCAATGTGTAAAATTCCGTCTTTTAGAAAAACAGTGACGTCAAGAAAGTTAATCTAAGTATGCGAGTTAGCACATGTAAACTTGGTTGTTTTGTGAATGAACAATGTGAAATAAATTCTTTAAGTGATTTAAGACCGGCTGTCCAAATGAAAAATATGTCGTCTATGTAACGTTTCCATGTATGAGGTTTTACAGGACTTAGTTGTAAAAGCTGGCTTTCAATATGACCCATAAAAATGTCGGCATAATTGGGAGCCATTTTGAAACCCATTGCAGTATCGTTATCCTGAATGTAATGATCGTTATTGAATTCGAAGTTTGTTTAGAGTTAAAACCAGGCTGGCAAGATCAGTTACTGTTTGAGATTCTGATTGTTTAGAAAGATTTAATGCGGACTTTAGAGTTTGTAGTCCTTCATCATGTGGAATATTGGTGTAAAGGGAAGAAACATCCATCGTGCAAAGAAGACTGCTGGGTGATAACTGTCCGTTAGTATTAATGTCTTCTATTATGTTAAGAAAGTTAGTAGTATCCTTTATGTCAGAGGGGAGGGTACATGGAATACATTTTATGTGTTAGTCAACAAAAGCGGACAGCTTTTCAGTGGCAATGTTTATATTAGAAATTATGGGTCGTCCAGGATTGTTTGGTTGGTCATGGACTCTCGTCTTAAACCTAGCCCTGTAGATTTCCATACCTGAGTTCTAGAGCCGCTACCAGTGCTCTATAATTGTGCCTGTCGTCTGCTGACAACTGCCCAAGTATTTCCAGTGGTTGTCCCCTCAAGCTCGTTGCTAGGAACACTGCTTTCTGCTCCTCTGTCCATCCATTCATTTCTGCCAGGAGCTCAAATTATGCTCTATATGCTTCCTATGGTGCCTTTCCATCGAATTCCTGTGTCTTCCTTCGTACTAGATCACCCCTATTGCTGACACTCATGTCTGAAATGTGACTTCTGACAGGACAGAAGATGTCTGCATTAGGGTATAGCTGCAGGGTCTGGAAGGGGCTTCCTGTTATCTGAGGCTGATTAGGTCCATGACTAATATGTCCTCCTAGTGTAAAAGACAGTAAATCATCCTTTAATGTATTTAATTCACTTTGAAATTTACTAATGTTTTCCATTTGTACTTCTTGCCACTGTTGTTGACTTTCCTGTAACTGTTGGAGACTTTCTTTCTCTTTCTTTTCTTGTTCCAGTTGCCACTGCTGTAATCTCTTATCTTGTTTATTTTCTTTCTCCTCCAACCACTGTTGTAGTCTCTCTTGTTTATTTTGCTGTTCGAGCTGCCACTGTTGTAGGTTTTCTTGCCACTGCTGTAATCTCTCTTCTTGTTTTTTCTCGTTATTCTTGTTTCTTTTGCTGTTCTTGTATTGCTGCCATCAAATCTGCTAAGCTTTAGTTTGATTTGGCACTTCTCATTTCCATCTTTTTTTCTTTCTTTTTTTATCGGTCCCACTCTCTGATACCAATTTGTTACGTCTCTGGTCGTTTGTTAATTTCCCATAGAAATTATTTCCGAGAAACTTCAGCGATACAAGTCCTCTCTTAGTTAAAACTAGTTTGTTCTTTCTCGTTACAAACTTTGTAATACACTTAATTTCCACAGTCACTTTAACTTGAACATACGCTATAATTCACAACGATTCACGCACTTTTCTTACGACTTTACTCGATTATCTGTCTCTATATCTCCCTATCTGTAATTATATCTCCGCTTTATTTGCCGGGCTCATATACTAAAATAGGGGGCGCCTGGAAAAGACTAGAGTTGCCAGGAAAAGTGATGATCCTTCTAGAAACTCATGACGTGTTACCAGCGTCACGTGACTTCCGCTGTTGTAACAATAGAATAACCAAGTTGGTTAAAGTGTTGAGCAACAGGAAGATCTTTTTCGGTGTTAATAGGATATTTATGGTTATTGAAACGTTCTCTAAGAGTTGTTTGTGTATGTCCTACATATTGGTAATTGCATATTTTTACACTGTATAAGGTATATGGTGTTTTGTGTTCCACAAGTGATTTCTTTGGAAATTTTAAAGTTTCTTTTGTTGTACTTATCATAAAATGAGTCATTAGTTTTATAAACTTGCAGGTTTGACAAAGGGTTTTATTACATGGATGACAACCATTTTTTGATGGAATATAATTTACTTTTGTGTGAACAAGGATATCTTTTAGATTTCTGCTTTTTCGGAAGGAGACATCGGGAACTTCAGGAAATATTTGTTTAAGGTGATCGTTAAGTTGTAGGAGATGAAAATGTTTTTTTCAGAATTTGTGAAACGTTTCTGAGTTTAAAATGATAGGTAATAATAAGAGTAATTTTATTTGGAAGTTTAGTATTGTTCTGTTTTAGGAAGTTTTTCCATTGAGTGTTGTTAACATTTTCAATTTGTCAGTCGATTTCGGTATCTTTATATCCTCTTTGTAACATTGTTTGTTTTAGATTCTTGGAGTGTTTTCTGTAGCCCCTAAAAGGGAGAGCCTGCAAGACCTGGCACAGGATTTGGAAAGTAAGGCCG
>NW_013745407.1:0-1817 GCF_000517525.1 Limulus polyphemus
ACGCAACAATATTTTTTCACAATCAAGTGGACTGATCGAAGAGATGTGCACAATATTGTAAGTTTTCGTTGGATACAAATATAATTGAATTACACAGAATTTATAACAGGAATAATAACCTCGTTTGAAATAATAATTTACAGCTGTTACCAATACTGTGCAATTTAGATTTGTTTGTTGATTTTACTCTAGCATGTTACCGTTTTATATGTCATTTACTTTTTTGTAACAACTGGGAATACTGCATTGTTATTATTGGTTCAAATGCGTGGCACAATTAGTAGTAATTAGTTAATAATTAATTCACTCTATCGAGAAAAACTATTACTAAAACTAAATATTATTGGAATTATTGTAAACATAAACATAGAGAGGTCTAATGATTGAACAAATATATAAACACTTGCTAATTTTTGCAATTTCTATAGTTTCCACTCTCATACGGAATGTGGAGAAAATAGGTAATGTTAAGTGTGTTGCTTTCTTTTCTTACATCTTGTATCTCTGATACAGCCTTACTAACTTCGATTTAATGACTTTGACACAGCTTTGATTTTGAAGTGCAATTTATATGAAGATTTTAAATACACTCCGGTTAACAGTTTGGTCATCACAAACATAAGACAGTTTATCAAGACAAACGCTGCTTTACAACAATAGTTCCTGTTACGAAATGAACTCAAACAATTAAAATTTGTTTTGAATTTCGCGCAAAGCTGCACGAGGGCTATCTGCGCTAGCCGTCCCTAATTTAGCAGTGTAAGACTAGAGGAAAGCAGCTAATCATCACCACCCACCGCCAACTTTTGGGCTACTCTTTTACCAACGAATAGTGGAATTGACCGTCACATTATAACGCCCCCACGGTTGAAAGGGCGAGCATGTTTGGTGTGACGGGGATTCGAACCCGTGACCCTCAGATTGCGAGTCGAGCGCCCTAACCACCTGGCCATGCCGAGCCGTTTAAAAAAAATGGAAGAGTGAAAACTTAATAATAAAAAAAAGTTTTCTGCGTTTTCCATAACTTAGCCTAATAACATTTGCCATAGCCATACTATTATTTTTTTCGTCACTGTTTTAATTTAACATTATTGGTAACATTGTAAATACAGAAGAAAAATCTAAAATATATTATACAAGTTCAGAAGCTTACATTAAAATAGTAATTAAATGTTTACAAGAACTGACTGCATTAGTTACTTGAATTAACATTGAAATTATAATCTCGATTTCTACATCAGAAGAGTAAAATTTGCACATTAAAACACCCATTGTGTATTTTCAGTGTCAGATCAGCGGAATAATCTTTCAACGGATATTTAAATAAGAATAACGGGCATGGTCGGCCAGCAACTATCTCAGTTTTAGGAGCTTGTAGTACTAGTGAGTCATTTTTAGAAACCGTGTTAATGATTAATGACTGAATAAAAGCTCAAGCCTTGACTTTAGTTGTTTAAAAAATTCTCTAATTATAATTTTATTTTCATACTTATTTAATCACAGAAAAGGAAGAAAAAAATCCACATTCACGCAACTATGAACAAAATAAGTTGTTCTGCTTTGTGACTTCAAAACACGTGGAATGTATTATACTGTTACGTCTCCGTTTGTTAATTGACGAAACTTTAACGACACAAGTCTTTACTTAATAAAACTGGTTTATTCTTTCCGAATATAACTTTACGATACACTTAATTTCAATATTCGCGCTAAAACAAACACTATAACGAACGAACGTTAGCTTCAACAATACGTCTCTCTGACCGCAGTTCAATTACTCTTTACCTACACACACATTAATGCGTCACGTTGTCACC
>NW_013745408.1:0-3320 GCF_000517525.1 Limulus polyphemus
AGTAACTAAGCTGTATTTGGGTCTAAACAAAATATTAAATTTTCAGCAGACTAAAGACACAACCTTACCTCCTTGAAATCTTGGTTCGAAAGAACTAGTTGGCATCCTAACACATGAAAATGATTGAGAAAGCCACTAGGGGGACATACTTAGCTTTCGATTGGTTATTCATAGGTCATATATTGAAGTAAGTGTATATAAGGAACCGTTTCCAAAAATGTAAAGAGGTGAGCGGAGGCCACTTTGTTTGATTCAGTACATGAGTGATATCACAGTAAATGAAAAAGATATGAGGGTCTTATTTTATATTCTAGTTTTTCAATATCAGTAATTTGAGTTCCTAATTCGTAAGAAACTACAGACTTAGTATTTTGACTTCACAAACATCTAATTTGAACCAGTACTGTATTAAATGTACCAATTGACACACAAAAATCAATGTTTAACTGTGTTTTTTTTACTATTTACTTTTAAATTAAGAAATTAAATAATGTATAATACTAAAATTTGAATTGTAATCTACAGTTTGATACCAAATTCATGAAGTAGTAGTTCAATAAAATTTTCAATGTAAGTCAACAAATGCAGTGACATGGCAATTCACCTGTCACCCTTCTGGAGAGAGTTAACTTCTTTTATGTCAACTTTGGATTAATTTTTTCAAGCTATTCAAGATCTTAATCTTGATTGAGGCTACCATAAATTCTTCTTGAGTCTTTTCTGAGGTTCAGTCTTATTCAGTTCCACCTGGATTGAATGGATTTGAATTTTTAACTATAATTTCTGCTGTTGTGTTTCTTGGTGTTCAGGTTTAATTCTGTTCCATCTTGACTAATAGACCCAAACTTAAACTAATGTCAGTATTCTACGATTATGGCTAATAATCAGTAGATATATCACAGAAATATTATCCATTCTGTAGTTAAAAATGTAATGGTTTCCACTTTAGTTTGACTTTGAGGTTTCCTCATCCTTGAACAGATGTTACTTGTGAACTCAAAACCATTCTAATGACCATGTTTGAGTGTCTAACCAATAAACTTCACTTCATAGCTTGGAAATCAAGGATTGTGACTACCTTTAGACTTTTGACCTTGCAACTACCTTAACTGCTGACCTTTATTGTCATCCTAACATCTGTTTCAGCCCCACTTATAGTAGTTTGGACAATGTTAAAGTAGCAGTTTATCTCCTGGATCTAACAGAGAGATACTGGCTGCATCTTTCCTCATTTTTAGCTAGTTCTGGATTGTGTGACACAGAATGAAACTTTTTGCCTTGACATGTTACTTCTTTTACATGCTATATCAGTGCTGCAGTTCACAGTTGGATAGTCTAAGCCATCTAAGTAGAAAATAAGGATCAGTCTTTTAATAATAAAACTGCTTTTATGTTGATGAACATACCAAAGCCAGTTTTTGCTTCTTTACTGCTGTATCATAATATCTCTTTTTGAAATTTGGTTGCTTTATCTATTTACTGAAGCACAACTTAATTTGCAAAATATAAATTCCTGTGCATTAACCAGTGCAGACCTTATTTATTCAACATATCCATGAAGACATAGGGATACATGTTACTGGAGAATGAACTTAGTGATGCTCATGTTTGAATATCAGTAAATATGATGACCATCTAGTCATTTGTTTCTTTACACCATCATGATTTATGGCTGGTTTGCATCCCAGATAGTTAGGATTTACAAGTTTATAAGTGAACACTTTACAGTGTACAATATTTCAACCCAAACCAATAGACTGAAGATAGTTTGTTGAAATGCCTCTTCTCCTTGCTAAATCAGTTAATTGTATGGCCCCTTAATCAATTACATTCAGCTAATGGATTGTTCTCACATGAGACTTGGGTAGCTGGGATAATAAGTAATGATAATAATTGGAAACACTAATTTGGATTTGTTGATTATTTTTGTGACATTGATTTATTCATAATTTTGATAACATATTAACTGCTGTAATGCTTGGCATCATCTATGGCAAGTGCTTATAAGAGTATTTTAGTGCAATATTATTGTGTTTTGAATTTAAACAATAGCAATAATAATAAATCTAAAACATGTAATCTTTGAATTTTTGTATTTACATCTCATATGTGTGTCGTGAGCATATGTGAATGAATGCTAAATGGGCACATGAGCATCGTCAGCAGTGAACATGCTAAACAATTATTTTTTGTAACGGTAACTGATGTTCATAGGTAATCCATTAGCCACTTAAGGCTTGGTCATTTTAATCAACTTGTAACCATAATGTAATCCTGAAACTATACACACTGTAAGTCTGAACTCATTAAGTGTATCTTTTGAAAATTTGATAAACCTTTAGTAAACATTACAAGTCTGTTGTACCCAAAAAAACAGATTTTTTAATAAAATATTATAATAAAAATGTTTATGTGAATTTACAGAATGTCTGACTCAGTTTAACCCTATCGAGACGGGTAGGGATCAGAGGGCATGTCATCACATTTGTAGATTTACATTCAACATTTTATTTTATAAACGTATGTCAATAAGTTTGGTATCAAACTGGAGATTATAATCAAATTTTAGTATTATACATTAGTTAGTTTCTTAATTTGAAACTAAATATCTAAAAAAAGGCTAAATATCAATTTTTACGTGGTACGTGGCCTTCTGGGTTTGGTCAGATTACATTTTATGACACCCACAATACAACAACCGTCTATAGTTTCATATGAATCAGAAACTCAAATGTTCAATATTGGCAAGTTAGAATATAAAATAAGAACTTCTTTCCTTTTCTATTTGCTGAGATATCATAGTTAGTGAACCCACCATATTGGCTCCACCCATCACTTTATCATTTGAGAAGACTTATTTATCTATGCCTACTTTTATATACCAATAACATTATAATCAAACGAAAGCTATATATTTATACTACATAATTCTGTTAGTCTTCCTAAGTTATTTACAAGAGAAAACTTATATCCTTGGAAAGTTTGAAGTATTGCAATTGAGGCTATTTTGTGAATAGAAATTATATATTTTTTAGACCCAAATACAATTTAGTTAGGAAGTTTGATAAATTATAGTGGATTTTTGTGGTATTGGTATAGTAATTTATAATTTTTTTGTATTCCAAAATGCTTATATAAAGTCTACAAAAATTATTATTCGCACGTGAATTGGGCTCAGCAAGTATGGCTCATGAGTGCAAACAAGGACTAGCATCATAAGTAGTAGAGATCATTGTTTTATGTTTGAAGAAAAATGACTGACATTTAAGTGTTTATGTGAAAATATTAGTTTTATATATATATATATATATATAAGTAGG
>NW_013745409.1:0-872 GCF_000517525.1 Limulus polyphemus
TATATATATATATATATATATCAAACACATTGCTAATGTTGAAATTGAAATTTAGACCTAGTCATGACCTTTAACCTCAATTTATTATTGATCAAAACTAAGAAGAGGGTTCCAGGTCAGCGATCTTGATCACCTGGTTCTTTGTAACTTCCCAGTGTCCCTCTCATTGATACATGGCTGAAAAATATGCATATGGAAACATTATTACAGAGACATTTATTTCAGTTTTACCGGGCTGAGGAAAACATACGTATATATATATATACAATGTTTCACCAGTGTTTACCTAGAATTATCAGATAAAACCTTATCCTAGTAAAAGTTATAATAAATATTGTTTAAGATATAGGATTGGGATACATTTCACTTTTAATTTCAGGCATTAGGTTGTTTAGTTTACTAAGGGATCATTGTTTTATACTCTAGGTTTGTGATAAGTGTATTAAAGTGGCTTTAGAATGTTTGAAAGTATGATTTCTGAGATGAAGCAGTGCTGAAGAGTAATGTGACTAGGGAGTCATATTATTCATTTGGACATCGAAGAGAGGAGATACAAAAGGGTTGAAAGTTGAGATATGTCTTGCACATCTGTAAACATGAAAGTTATCTAGTGTGTATAGAAAACAGTGGTAGCTAAATATATGTATAGTTCCTTCCGAGACACGAGTCATGTACTCAGCCAGTCAACATTCAAAACCAGTTTTGATAGGAAAATTGGAGAGAACCAGCCATTTATTGGACACGTCTGTAGGTTTATCGTAAATCCAGTTTCTTGTATTATATTTCATATGTCTCCGTGGAAAAGTAATAGTACTACTGAGCTTAGGGTTAACTAGTTGTCTCATATAAAAAGGTGTCATGTACTCAGCCAG
>NW_013745410.1:0-1819 GCF_000517525.1 Limulus polyphemus
TTATAAATTCTGTAACAAGAGTTACACGTAGGTGTTCATGGAGTAGTTGTACCAAGTAAGGTTACAGATGAGTATGGTGGTCACAAGTTCGTTAACTAGAATTACACCGAGGTGTTCGTATAGTTATTGTACCAAATAACGCTAAAGATGACTATGGTGGTTATAAATTCGTTAACTAGAGTTACACCTAAATGTTCATAGAGTATTTGTACTAAGTAAGGCTAAAAATGAAATTGGTGGTTATAAATTCGGTAACTAGAGCTACGCCTAGGTGTTCGTGGAGTTGCTGTACCAAATAACGCTAAAGATGAGTATGGGGTTACACATTATGTAACTAGAGTTACATCTAGGTGTTCATGGAATAGTTGTTCCAAGTAAGGCTAAAGATGAGTATGGTGGTTATAAATTCAGAAACTAGAGTAACACCTAGGTGTTGATGGAGTAGTTGTACCCAGTAAGGCTAAAGATGAGTAGGTTGGTTATAAATTCGGTAACTAGAGTTAAACCTAAGTTTTCATGGAGTAGTTGTACCAAGTAAGGACAAAGATGAGTAGGTTGGTTATAAATTCAGTAACTAGAGTAACACGTAGGTGTTCATGGAGTAGTTGTACCAAGTAATGCAAAAGATGAGTATGGTGGTTATAAATTCGGTAACTAGAGTTCCACCTAGGTGTTCGTGGAGATGTTGTACCAAATAACGCTAAAGAATAGTATGGGGTTACACATTCGGTAACTAGAGTTACACATAGGTGTTCATGGTGTAGTTGTTCCAAGTAACGCTAAAGATGGGTATGATGATTATAATTTCGTTAACTAGAGTTACACGTAGGTGTTTATGGAGTAGTTGTACCAAGTACGGAAAAAGATGAGTATGGTTGTTATAAATTCCGAAATTAGAGTTACACTTAGGTGTTCGTGGAGCATTTGTACCAAATAACGCTAAAGATGAGTATGGTGGTTATAAATTCGGTAACTATAGTTATACCTAAGTGTTCATGGGGAACTTGTGCCAAGTTAGGCTAAAGATGAGTATGGTGGTTAAAAATTTTGTAACTGGAGTCACACCTAGGTGTTCATGGAGTAGTTGTCCCAAATAACGCTAAAGATGAGTATGGTGGTTATAAATTCGGTAACTAGAGTTACACCTAGTTTTTCATGGAGTGTTGTACCAAGTAAGGCTAAAGATGAATATGGTGATTATAAATTCGGTAATTAGAGTTAAACCTAAGTGTTCATAGAGTAGTTGTACCAAGTAAGGCTAAAGATCAGTAGGATGGTTATAAATTCAGTAACTAGAGTTACACCTATGTGTTCTTGGAGCAGTTGTGCCAAATAACGCTATAGATGAGTATGGTGGTTACAAATTCGGTAACTAGAGTTACACCTATGTGTTCCTGGAGTTGTTGTACCAAATAACGCTAAAGATGAGTATAGTATGTATAAATTCGGTAACTAGAGTTATACCTAGGTGTTCGTGGAGTTCATGTACCAAGAAGGGCTAAAAGTAAGTATGGTGGTTGCTAATGCGCTAAATAGGTTTGCATGGAGTAGTTGTACCAAGAAAGGCTAAAGACGAGTATGTTGGTTATAAATTCAGTAACTAGAGTTACACCTAGGTCTCGTGGAGTTGTTGTACCCAGTAAGGCTAACGATGAGTATGGTGGTTATAAATTAGGTAACTAGAGTTACACCTAGGTGTTTATGGAGTATGTGTACCAAGTAAAGCTAAAGATGAGTATGGTGGTTATAAATTCTGTAACTAGAGTTACACTTAGGTGTTCGTTGAGTTGTTGTACCAAATAACGCTAAAGATGAGTAT
>NW_013745411.1:0-1819 GCF_000517525.1 Limulus polyphemus
TTTTAACCACAATCTGACCAAAAACTATAGGTTGCTAAAAATTTAACACAAGCAAAAAGTTATCGATGTTTAACAAAACTGTAAATTAAACAAAAACTTTTCAAATTAGCATCAGAAACTCAATAACATCAACAAAGTCTAGTTTGACTCTACCTGACACAGATTACCTTTGGCCAATGTGAAATGAATACAAGAGTATGGCAGCCTCCAGCCATTATTCGATTCGCCGACAGGAAAGAAAACTGTCTCTCTCAATAACAAAACACCGCTATCTGCCAGTTAGTGAACTTGCATCTGGTGTGCACAAGAGAAAGGAAAGCTGAATTGTTTACTTGAGCGACTTTCTGCTTCCAAACTCAACTGAAATAAAATACAGTTCCTCTCCCACTGGCTCAGTGGTAAGTCAGTAGACTTATAATATTAAAAAAACGGATTTCAATACCCGTGGGGAGCACAGCACAGATCGTCCACCGTGTAGCCTTATGCTTAAAAACAAAGAAAAAAGTACAGGAACTTCAAAAATATTCAATATTAACTGAGGGATTAGTATCACACAGTACAGTCCTGTGCAACATTTTCTTTTGCGAATGAAGATTTTCGTTATTTGTTCTATTGTGTACGCTTGTTTTGTTTTTTTGCATGACATTTCTAGAACATGCAGTGTTGTTGATAGTTAATACTTTTCTTTTGGAAATCAATATACTTGAATATTACAAACTAAAAAAAGAGTAGCCCAAGAGTGGGCGGTGAGTGGTGATGACTAGCTGCCTTCCCTCTATTCTTCACTGCAAAATTAGGAACGGCAAGCGCAGATAGCCCTTGTGTAGTTTTGCGCGAACTTCAAAACAAACTTCTCCTAGACTAATATTTTTCATCAGCCATGGTGAATTTTCGCATTTCCAATCTGTCTTTGTGATTAAAAGAATGGCATGTGGGTAGAAGAGCAACAGTTACTAATATATGACTTAGTTGGCTATTTTGCACCAGGATCAAATTTGATGGGTGTAAGAATTTCTATCGCTGTATTTTCATTTGCTATACTTAAAATCTGTCATACATAGGGGGTGTAGCTCAGTGGTAGAGCGTTCGCTTTGCATGTGAAAGGCCCCGGGTTCGATCCCCGGCACCTCCACAGATATTTTTTTTTTTCAATAGAGATAAATAATGATATTTTGGTTAATAATGCGAAAAAAGCAAATTTTGAAGGATGCAACAAGATATATCTCTGGTGAATTGGGCAGCTGAGTTATTTGGAAACTGATAAGATGTGGACAAAATTTAAATATTCAAGATAAACATATTCCTTATAGAAAGAAAAGGGTAGCTGCAAGTAAAAAACAGGCTGATTCACAAAGAATATAAGAGTTAAAATTTTAAAAAAGCATAAGAAATTTAAATTGACTGGTTTGACAGGAGACTTAGAAGATTATAAAAGATCAAGAAAGCTGGTCAAATAGGAAATTAGGACATCAAAAAGGAAGGTTAGCTGAAAATAGAAACATTTAACAGCAAGGATTTCATTAAATACATTAAGGGTAAACAAAATATTAGGATGGGGGTAGGACCCTTGAGAGATGATAAAGGAAGGCTCGTATCTTATGATTATGATCTGGCTGGGTTATTAAATTTTGCTTTTTCTTCGGTTTTTACTAACAAAGATTTAAGGAGTATTCCACATCTTGAACAGTTGATAAATGTAAACGAGATCAAATAAGATGACTGAATTAATTCTGAGCTGGTTAAGAAAAAATTGGGAAGCTTAAAGAACGATAATATTCCCCAAGGGTTTTAGGGAGGTTAAAAATTGGATATATGAGCC
>NW_013745412.1:0-1822 GCF_000517525.1 Limulus polyphemus
AATAAATAACTCTCATACATTATTAAACACGATTGTGTTATGGAACTAACTCACTGACAATTGTAAACACATAATAAATAACTTTCATACATTATTAAACACGATTGTGTTATGAACTAACTCTTACTCTTCAACGGTAAGTCTGTATGTAGGCATACGACGCTAAAAATAGTGTTTCGAAACCCGTGGTGGTCAGAGTATAGATAGCCCACTGTGTGTAGCTTTGTGCTTAACAAAACAAACTACTGTGTGTTTGTGTGTGTGTGTGTTTTTCTTATAGCAAAGCCACATCGGGCTATCTGCTGTGTCCACCGAGGGGAACCGAACCCCTGATTTTAGTGTTGTAAATCCGGAGACTTACCGCTGTCCCAGCGGGGGACTCCAAACTACTGTCAACTCCCCAGTGGCTCGGCGGTAAGTGTATAGGCTTGTAACGCTAAAACTCTGGCTTCGATACCCATTGTAGGCAGAGTACAGATAGTCCGTTGTGTAGCTTTGTACTTAAAAACGACCAACCCGCACTTAATTTAGTGGTTGATAATAAAAACCAATATTAAAACCAGATCTTGTTTTAACATTCTCTTAAATTTACCTTTCTCTGATTTGGATAAGATAAAT
This sequence comes from Limulus polyphemus, assembly GCF_000517525.1. Taxonomy (NCBI): domain Eukaryota; kingdom Metazoa; phylum Arthropoda; class Merostomata; order Xiphosura; family Limulidae; genus Limulus; species Limulus polyphemus. The sequence continues at coordinate 619 of NW_013745412.1, forward strand.
AACAAAGTTTTTGTCGTAGTTGTAAATTTGTTAACATTTACAAATCGCTTCCAAATATTACGATTATATATGCTCTTACAGTCTGAATTCCAGTGGTGTAGCTTGTTACAATTTTGTTCGAAACACTCGCCATTGTGATTTTGTTGCAGATACACGCGATACGTAGAAGTTGTATTTTCATTAAGTCAACTTTTACAAAAGTAGTATGCAGTGGTGGTGATCAATACGTATGACTGGCGTTTCTTATTCATTTTCTGACGTCAGGTTTTCCTTTACTACTTCATTGTTGATTGACGTGAATCGCGCTCGCATTTCTTGTCGCGTAGCAACCATTGTCAACCGTTAGCTCGAGTTTGTGTTTCTTGTAAGTCGTGTTTGTGTTTATGGCATCATTTCAAATGAAACGTTATTCCAGAAACCCTTTAAATGTTATTGCATGAATTCCCCGCTAAGCTACTCGATCGTTCACAGTCCGATTCTCTAACCACTGGGCCACGCTCGGCCCAAATATCTTCATATTTACAATGACGTAACTACAAAACGAAAATTGAGAACTTCTGTAAATAAGTGAACTGTTGTTAAGTGAGCTAATATTAAATATTTAACTTGGACTCCTGTCAGGGGTTCCACAGCTTGTATCTTTCACTCAGTTATTGGTTTACTTTCACCTACGTTACTATTAGTAGCGATATGTAATCTACATGAAAGGCTCCAAACTTTCAGCTTTTTTAGGTCAGAAGGTTCTCTTTCGTAGCTTATCCTAAACACAACGATGTACGAGTTTTCCTGTCCTTTATTTAACAATCTCGCCATACAATAACCTTCTTCGAATATGACTGTGACAGTTGCCTCCAGATATAAATTAATCGTGGCGACATTGCATTGTCCAATCGTCGGAAATTCGCAGTGAACTAAATATACGGATGATAAACATGTCGCCCTTTACGCCACGTCTCCCATCTGAGACGACACACCACTGTATTATTATCATACCTATAAAGTGAATTTAACCCTCTGTAACAGTAATGATAATTGTGTTAGATCATTTGCACCGTTCTTTCTGTTAAATAATAATTTAAAACATGGCATGCTAGTTATGTTTACTACCTTGTACCTGAGTTGGTAAAACCGAGTCTTCCATTGAATCTGGGCCCGGCATGGCCAGGTGGTTAAAGCTCTCGACTCGTAATCTGAGGGTCGCGGG
>NW_013745413.1:0-1709 GCF_000517525.1 Limulus polyphemus
GACCAATATTTGAAGCCAATGATTTGAAGCCAAGTGTTTCGCGCCCTGCTTGGGAGAAGGTGTCTAGTCTAAGCCCCGTGACAAAGCACTATTGGGCACAATGGGACCAGTTGAAACTTGAATATGGTATTCTTCTCCAGAGATGGGAAGCTGCAGATGGGAAAGTGACGACCTGGCAAACGGTTATACCAAGGAAGTTACGGGAAGTTGTGTTGCATCAATCCCATGATACTGTAACAGGAGGACATCTCGGAGTTAAGAAAACATTGAGTCACCTACGACACAGATTCTACTGGATAGGTATGAGACAAGATGTGGAAGAATGGTGCAGAACCAAGCATAAGGGACGTGCTCCAATGAAGTTATATCAAGTTGGTGCACCAATGGAAAGAGTAGCCGTCGACATTGCTGGTCTTCTTTCCCAAACTCGTGCTGGAAACAAGTACATTTGTGTGGTGATGGATTATTTCACCAAGTGGCCTGATGCATATGCAATACCAAATCAAGAAGCTACAACTGTAGTGATTTCTTCTTCAGATTTGGTATGCCCTATGAACTGCATTCTGGTCAAGGTTGTAATTTTGAATCAGCTGTGTTCCATGAATTGAACAAGTTGTTTGGCATACGAAAGACCAGGACAACGCCACTTCACCCACAGTCTGATGGGATGTGGTAGAAAAGTACAATTGGACATTGATACAGCAATTGGCAAAGTTTTGTAATAGCCGTCAAGATGACTTGGATGTCTTACTCCCTCCACTGTCGATGGCCTATAGGACAGCAGAGGATGAAACCACTGGATACACTCCAGCAAAGTTTGATTGGAAACTTCGGTTGCCAATGGATCTGTTAACAGGACGCCCACCTTATGAAGAGTTGCCTGAGAATGTGTCAGAGTTTGTGAAAGTGTTATCGGAAAGGATGGATGATATTCACCATCAAGTACGTTCAAACTTGAAAACGTCTGCTGATTCGATGAAGCTATCTTGTGATAAGAGATCTACTGAAGTCAGCTTTTTACCAGTAAAAAATGTTTTTGTGGTTGTATAATCCCAGGAAGGCCAAAGGGAAGTCTCCTAAGTTGTCTTCTATGTGGGAAGGCCCATATGACATAGTGGATCATCTCTCAGACGTGACTTTTCGAATAAAATGCGGTCGGCAAGGTAAGGTGGTGCATGCCAACAGGGTTTGGAGTTATCACGGTCCAGGTCATTTCAGTTGGAACGAAGTGAACAATATAACAAATGACACTGCTGAAGACGTGTCACCTAAAAAAGCTACTGTCGAAGAAGAAATTCTACCCGGTTTTGAGAAGGAAGACAGTGAAGCCATTAATAAAGTTACTACCACTGATGTGAGTGTTACCGATCATGGGACATTTCCTGATGGAGCACCCCACATGAAGCAGAAGCCAACGAGATGGAAACCAGTACGGAAGAAGATACTCCCATAAAATTAAGAGACTTTGTTGAATTGTAATTTTGTGTATGTAATTCTGTACATTTTAAGTTATTGTTATTGGTTTATTGTATGTGGTTATTGTTCGGGACGAACAATACTAAGGAGGTGGCAGTGTTGCGTCAGTGAGGTCACGTGACTAGTGTCACGCCACCCGTTTTCTAGAACTATCCTGTTCTTTCGGGAGTGCTCTAGCATTTGCTAGATTGGGGTGGTCTGGTATATATAAGATGGTCACGGCGTGATGTGAA
>NW_013745414.1:0-4835 GCF_000517525.1 Limulus polyphemus
AAGAAGAAGTGGTCTATATTTAACAAAGTCCAGTGTGTATTCAGTTCTAGAGAGGGTAAGAAGAAGTGGTCTATATTTAACAAAGTCCAGTGTGTATTCAGTTCTAGAGAGGGTAAGAAGAAATTGTCTATATTTAACAAAGTCCAGTGTGTATTCAGTTCTAGAGAGGGTAAGAAGAAGTGGTCTATATTTAACAAAGTCCAGTGTGTATTCAGTTCTAGAGAGTGTAGAAATGGGTGGTCTGTGTTTAACAAAGTCCAATGTGTATTCAGTTCTAGAGAGTGTAGAAATGAGTGGTCTATATTTAACAAAGTCCAGTGTGTATTCAGTTTTAGAGTATGTGTAGAAATGAGTGGTATGAATAAGTCCAATGTGTATTCAGTTCTAGAGTGTGTGTAGAAATGAGTGGTCTGTATAAGTCCAGTGTGTATTCAGTTCTAGAGTGTGTGTAGAAATGAGTGGTCCGAATAAGTCCAGTGTGTATTCAGTTCTAAAGAGTGTAGAAATGGGTGGTCTATGTTTATCAAAGTCCAGTGTGTATTCAGTTCTAGAGAGTGTAGAAATGGGTGGTCTATATTTAACAAAGTCCAGTGTGTATTCAGTTCTAGAGAGGGTAAGAAGAAGTGGTCTATATTTAACAAAGTCCAGTGTGTATTCACTTCTAGAGAGTGTAGAAATGATTGAGTTGTATTTATCAAAGTCTACTATGTATTTAATAGGGTTCCCATAAAAAAAAAAGAGGAGACTGTATTACACTCATCTAGAAGACGCAAAATTGAGTAGTCCGTGTTTGAAAAATGTCCAGTGAACGTAAATAAGGAATATATATATTCGAAAAATTCATAGAAACGGAGAGTACTTGATTTTAAGACAAATATTAGAAAACTATTCAGAGAGCGTAAGAATAAGTAATCCATAACCAATGAAGTCCAGATATGTATGAGAATAACAAATTCATATTCAACAAAAACCAGAATCTTAGTGTTAGTCTAAGCTCTAAGTTCAGAAAGTTTAAAAATGACTGTTTTATACTAAAGTTTGAAGCATGTATAAAAATGCCTTATCGATAATCAACGATATACACAGTTATATAATACCGCCTAGTGTGTATTAAGTTTACTACTGAATATAATGCAAATACAGCTCCACAAGAGATAACTTCTATTTTCTCGAGAAAGAAGGTTAAACAAATCAGCTTTGCGCCGTTCATTTTTTGGGCTGTATTTGGAATATCAAAGAAAGTGGGGCTTTCTAATCCTTTCGATGGTGCACGTTTTATCACGCTCAGAGCCAAGCCACACCCGGCTTCGCCGCGGGCATCTTCGGCACAATAGACGCCCCTCCCCAGCACCGGCTAGTACTAAGGCCCGGTTCGGTCGCTAACCGAAGTCGCTGGCCGACCGACGGAGGCATATTTGATGGCCTACATGATAGTTAACGTCATCTTGCCTCCAATTAGCTTGCAACCAATTGTGGAAGTGAAGCGTTTTTAACTTCTTTGTGATATCGGTCTTAGGGGTTGCATAAATTCATTTTGTTAACGCAGGGCACAGTTCTAGAGATACAGGTCAAAATGAACTTAAACTGTATGACGACCTAAGTCGTACGTAGCAAGTAACAGACTGATACTAAGTAACAGATGAGGTATGTATTCAGTCATTTTGGTATGTATTCACTTAGATCTCGGTAGGCCCGGCATGGCCAGGTGGATAAGGCGCTCGACTCACAATCTGAGGGTCGCGGGTTCGAATCCGCATACCACCAAACATGCTCGCCCTTTCAGCCGTGGGGGCGTTATAATGTGACGGTCAATCCCACTATTTGTTGGTAAAAGAGTAGCCCAAGAGTTGGCGGTGGGTGGTGATGACTAGCTGCCTTCCATCTAGTCTTACATTTTTTTTTGCTTTAGCTAACAGCTTTTTCCAATCACTACCAATGTCTAATTCTTCCTGCATTTGCTACTCGAAATCTTTCAAACGGGCTAGGATATTCCTATGAAAGAATTGGAATGCCAAAACATTTCCTCTAGAAATGTTAAAATGGTAAGTTGGTGTGACCTAATAAATACGTTAATAGTCAGGGCAATTAACTAATTTTTGACTTGTGACAGCGACGTCGTTTTAACCACGCGTGTTTCTGTAAGTCAAAAGTAATTTACTTGTAAAAGAGTATTGAGTAATTTGAAGTAAAGTTAGTGAAACAGTTAAATGTCCGCCATAAGCCAGTCCAGTTGGTTTAAGTAAAAATAGGTGAAGCCTAAAGCCAAAGCGATCCTTCACATAGTAATGAACATAGTTAAAATTGGGCTTTACCTTCTAGAAAAAAAAAGAAAAAGAAATTTCAACATTTATGCACGTATGGGTGTGTGTTTGAGATTGATCTTAACTTCCTTGATAGTCATTGTTGAGTACTGTAAAGGGCTACGTCGAGTACGTGGTAACTGAACGTAACATGGTATGGGGAAACATCTGTTCCGATTCACCCACCGAATGCTGCTCTGGGAGCTGAACGCTACTAGGACGAAATTCTGGCAGCTATTGTCAAGCCCATTGCTAGTACCCTTAGATTTTGGTTGACAATAATGCTCGTGCGCATCGTCATTGGCTATTCGAACAGGAAACTATTAATAACGATGAACTAGCTACCATTTTCTCCACTCCTCAACCCTATTTTAATACATCTAAAATCATGTTCAAGAACGCACACATTTAACGTCTACATCGAACATAGTGAATCGCGAAGGATATGTCTCGGTGAGGAAACGGAGAAATATTCTTCAGGCTTCCATCCAGAAACGTATACAGGTTCGCAACGACATAGTCTGCTCAGAATGAGCGTTTCGCTATTAATGTGGCCATAGATATTCTGAAAACTACCTTTAGTGTCCTTGAACCACGCACGATTTTGATGGAGACACTCCTAATCTATAATTGAAGTGTCGAGGAGCCGCCATGTCGTAGTTTCATGTTCACAGCTTCGTCTCCTATGAGTTTACCTCAAAAATACAATAAAGTTCACTTTTTATTTATAGTTCACAAGTTATAATTTGGGACTTTACAAAATATATGACAGTAATTTGTTAATCTTTAAACTGGACGAATACATTTTAAATGATGGACGAGTAATGCAAACCAGTCGGACTTTTAACTTCTAAAGTATTACTCATATGAATCATTTCAATTCCAAGAAAAGGCTATTGATACTAACCATTACTCTGAACAGTTCCAGTATTATGACGCGGAGAAATGATACATAGCATATAAATCTGATTCATTGTATATCCCCGCTGAATGTATCATTGTAACTGTTGGTTTGTTGGTAGGATCTACACGTCAAGACGTAACTCGTATTAACTGCGCTGGCAAAGTGTAGCAGAAACGGGTCTAATTGCCATATATACATCCAATTAAAGACAACCGGAAATTACGTTTATTATGATCGAAAACTTCAAAACGGCTTCTGAGAATTACATTAACACATCAGTGGTCATGAAACTTGCTGAATCAAATATTTTGGCACAAATTTAGCGATCTTATTGCTTAAAATTCCTAACAGCGTTCTTTAATGATTCGTTCACTTGAACTTGTTATCCGTTTTGTAGTATACCTGTTTTAAACCTTGCAACCGAGATCTGTTTGTTTGTTTGTTTGTTTTTGAATTTCGCGCAAAGCTACACGAGGGCTATCTGCGCTAGCCGTCCCTAATTTAGCAGTCGCTAGAATCTGTAATTTCAGTATCTATTATGCTTGTTTTAAAACCCGACGTTTGGCCGTATAGCGGCCATAGTGATCCACTCATCTCATGATTATAAAGAAAAAAAACAACAACAAACAACGACTTCAAAAGTTACTCAGGTGAGCATGGGATTTTAGATAAACTTCACTAGTTTTCCCGGTTAAACTAAGATTCAAGTGTCAAAAGCGGATGAGAAGAAAGTACATATTTCTCAACACTGGAGACGGTTGAGAAATAACCTTACTCTCCATACCCCTGTTTCTCTCGCTCCAATAGGTTTTCTAAGATGAGCAGCATGCCAGCGTCCATACCTCCCTTCTCATTCCAATCACGAAAATCCTTTTCATCGTTCTCCTCTCTTTCTTGGTATGAAGATTCTCGTGCGCATAGGCGTTTTCTGGGCACGATCTGACATGGACGTGTGGCCAGAAAGAAAACACAATGAAACTAATAAATTAAAACTGAAATAAGTTGCGTTGAAAGTCCGTCTGTTTTAGGATATTCTCAAAATGTCTACAGGTTTCTGGAAAAAAAATAATAATTGTGGATCAACTTGACTCTAGGAAAGATATATCTGTAACACGCTTTTAGTGGAGATGGGAAAATCCGTCTAAATAGTTCAGTTTTGTCACTTCAATAGAAGAGGGGAGGTATCAGAACCTATGTTTAGTACGTTAGCCATTCGCTTAATCTTGATTAATCACGAACTAGATGGTTAACTGTTCATCTCACGCCGTTATTCTTAGAGTCCAGTGTGTTTTAGTAAAGGGTACAAAAGCTAATCAGTGGTTGAAACATTCAATAAGTATAAGTAACTAAATGTAACAGGTAAGACAGAGAGTTGACTAAGTGTAAACTCCAGAGGTGAAGCCGTCAAAGCAATATGTAAATCCAGAGAACACAAGACAGCCGTCCACGCCCATAAAAGTTCAGAATGCGTAAGAATATGTGGTTTGTACGCAATATAGTCTAGAGAGGGTAAGAAGTGGTCTATTCTTCTTACCCTCTCTAGAACTGAATACACACTGGACTTTGTTAAATAATGGTCTATATTTAACAAAGTCCAGTGTGTATTCAGTTCTAGAGAGGGTAAGAAGAAA
>NW_013745415.1:0-3065 GCF_000517525.1 Limulus polyphemus
TAATTTTCTAGGTATGAGAAGTAGTCAAATGATAATCACTTTGTAGGTTTAAGAAGTAGTCGAATTATGATTACTCTTAGGTTCAAGAAGTAGTCGAATGATAATTACTTTGTACGTTTAAGAAGTAGTCGCATTATAATGACTTTGTAAGTTTAAGAAGTAGTCGAATGATAATTACTTGATAGGTTTAAGAAGTAGTAAAATGATAATTTCTTGGTACGTTTAAGAAGCAGGCGAATAATAATTAATTTGTACGTTTAAGAAGTAGTCGCATTATAATGACTTTGTAAGTTTAAGAAGTAGTCGCATGATAATTACTTGATAGGTTTAAGAAGTAGTAAAATGATAATTTCTTGGTAGGTTTAAGAAGCAGGCGAATGATAATTAATTTGTAGGTTTTAAAAGTATTCGAATGATAATTACTTGGTAAGTTTAAGAAGTAGTCAAATGATAATTATTTTGTAGGTTTAAAAAGTAGTCGAATGATAATTACTTGGTAGGTTTAAGAAGTAGTCGAATGATAAGTACTTGGTAAGTTTAAGAAATAATCACCCAAGAAAATAATTATAATGCGACTACTTCGTAAACCTACAAAGTAATTATTATTCGACTACTTCTTAAACCTACAAACTAATTATCATTTGACTACTTCTTAAGTAATTATCGTAAACCTACAAAGTAATTATCATTCGACTACTTCTTAAACCTACAATATAATTATCATTTGACTACTTCTTAAACCTACAAACTAATTATCATTCCTACAAAGTAATTATAATTTGACTACTTCTTAAACCTACCAAGTAATTATCATTTGACTATTTCTTAAACTTACCAAGTACTTATCATTCGACTACTTTTTAAACCAAGAGAATAATTATAATGCGACAACTTCGTAAACCTACAAAGTAATTATTATTCGACTACTTCTTAAACCTACAAACTAATTATCATTTGACTACTTCTTAAGTAATTATCGTAAACCTACAAAGTAATTATCATTCGACTACTTCTTAAACCTACAAAGTAATTATCATTTACGAAGTAGTCGCATTATAATCATTTTCTAGGTTTAAGAAGTAGTAATGATAATTACTTGTTAGGTTTAAGAAGTAGTCAAATTATAATTATTTTGTAGGTTTAAGAATATCGTCGAATAATAATTACTTGGTAAGTTTAAGAAGTAGTCAAATGATAATTACTTCGTAGGTTTAAGAAGTAGTCGGATTATATTTATTTTCTAGGTTTAAGAAGTATTCACATTATAATGACTTTGTAAGTTTAAGAAGTAGTCGAATGATAATTACTTTGTAGATTTAAGAACTAGTAATGAAAATTACTTGGTAGGTTTATAATCATTTTCTAGGTTTAAGAAGTAGTAATGATAATTACTTGTTAGGTTTAAGAAGTAGTCAAATTATAATTATTTTGTAGGTTTAAGAAGTAGTCGAATGATAATTACTTGGTAAGTTTAAGAAGTAGTCGAATGATAATTACTTAGTAAGTTTAAGAAGTAGTCGATTGATAATTACTTGGTAGGTTTAAGAAGTAGTCGAATGAGAATTACTTGGTAGGTTTAAGAAGTAGTCAAATGATAATTACTTTGTAGGTTTAAAAAGTAGTCGAATGATAATTACTTTGTAGGTTAAAGAAGTAGTCGTACAAAGTAATTATCATTGTAAATATCATTTGACTACTTCTTAAACCTACCAAGTAATTATCATTCAACTACTTCTTAAACCAAGAAATTAATTATAATGCGACTATTTCTAAACCTAGAAAATAATTATAATGCGACTACTTCGTAAACCTACAAAGTAATTATTGTTCGACTACTTCTTCAACCTACAAAATAATTATCATCCGACTACTTCTTAAACCTACAAAGTAATTATCATTCGATTAATTCTTAAACCTACCAAGTAATTATCATTTGACTACTTCTTAAACCTACCAAGTAATTCTCATTCGACTACTTCTTAAACCTAACAAGTATTATCATTCGACTACTTCTTCAACTTACAAAGTAATTATAATTCGACTACTTCTTAAACCTACAAATTAATTATCATTCGACTACTTCTTAAACCTAGAAAATAATTATAATGAGACTACTTCTTAAACCTACCAAGTAATTATCATTCGACTACTTCTTAAACTTAACAAGTAATTATCAATCGACTACTTCTTAAACCTACTAAGTAATTATCATTCGACTACTTCTTAAACCTTGGTTGGTTTAAGAAGTAGTCAAATGATAATTACTTGGTAGGTTTAAGAAGTAGTCGGATGATAATTACTTCGTAGGTTTAAGAAGTAGTCGAATGATAATTACTTTGTAGTATTAAGGAAGTAGTAATGATAATTACTTGGTAGGTTTTAGATGTAATCGAATGATAATTGCTTTGTAAGTTTAAGAAGTTGTCGGATGATAATTACTTTGTAGGTTTAAGTAGTAGTCGAACAATAATTACTTTGTAGGTTTACGAAGTAGTCGCATTATAGTTATTTTCTAGGTTCAAGAAGTAGTCGAATGATAATTACTTTGTAATTTTAAGAAGTTGTCCAATGATAATTATTTGGTAGGTTTAAGAAGTAGTGAAATGATAATTTCTTGGTAGGTTTAAGAAGTAGTTGAATGATAATTACTTGGTAGGTTTAAGAAGTAGTAATGATAATTACCTGGTTGGTTTAAGAAATAGTCAAATAATAATTTCTTTGTAGGTTTAAAAAGTAGTCGAATTATAATTATTTTTAGGTTTAAGAAGTTGTCGAATGATTATTACATCGTAGATTTAAGAAGTAGTCGAATGATAATTACTTTGTAGGTTTACGAAGTAGTCGCATTATAATTATTTTCTAGGTTTTAGAAGTAGTCGAATGATAATTACTTTGTAGGTTTAATAAGTAGTCGCATTATAATTACTTTGTAAGTTTAAGAAGTAGTCTAATGATAATTACTTGGTAGGTTTAAAAATAAGTCAAATGATAATTAGTTTGTAGGTTTAAGTTTGTTTTTGGAATTTCGTGCAAAGCTACACGAGGGCTATCTGCGCTAGCCGTCC
>NW_013745416.1:0-1158 GCF_000517525.1 Limulus polyphemus
GAATGATTATTACTTTGTAGATTTTAGAAGTAGTCGCATAATAATTATTTTCTAAATTTAAGAAGTAGTGTAATGATAATTATTTGGTAGGTTTAAGAAATAGTCAGTTGATGATTACTTTGCAGGTTTAAGAAGTAGTCGAATGATAATTACTTGGTATGTTTAAGAAGTAGTCGCATTATAATTATTTTCTAGGTTTAAGAAGTAGTCTCATTATAATTATTTTCTAGGTTTAAGAAGTAGTTGAATGATAATTACTTAGTTAGTTTAAGAAGTAGTCAAATGATAATTACTTGTTAGGTTTAAGAAGTAGTCGAATGATAATTACTTGGTAGGTTTAAGAAGTAGTCGCATTATAATTATTTTCTAGGTTTAAGAAGTAGTCGAATGATAATTACTTGGTTGGTTTAAGAAGTAGTCAAATGATAATTACTTGGTAGGTTTAAGAAGTAATCGAATGATAATTACTTTGTAGATTTAAGAAGTAGTCGGATGATAATTACTTTGTAGGTTTAAGAAGTAGTCGAACATTAATTACTTTGTAGGTTTACGAAGTAGTCCCATTATAAATATTTTCTAGTTTTAAGAAGTAGTCGAACATTAATTACTTGGTAGGTTTAAGAAGTTGTCGAATGATAATTACTTGGTAGGTTTAAGAAGTAGTCAAATGATAATTACTTGGTAGGTTTAAGAAGTAGTTGAATGATAATTACTTGGTAGGTTTAAGAAGTAGTTGAACAATAATTATTTTGTAGGTTTACGAAGTACTCGCATTATAATTATTTTCTAGGTTTAAGAAGTAGTCGCATTATTATTATTTTCTAGGTTTAAGAAGTAGTCGAACGATAATTACTTGGTTGGCTTAAGAAGTTGTCAAATGATAATTATTTGGTAGGTTTAAGAAGTAATCGAATGATAATTACTTTGTAGATTTAAGAAGTAGTCGGTTGATAATTACTTGGTAGGTTTAAGAAGTAGTCGAATGATAATTACTTGGTAGGTTTAAGAAGTAGTCAAATGATAATTACTTGGTAGGTTTAAGAAGTAATCGAATGATAATTACTTTGTAGATTTAAGAAGTAGTCGGTTGATAATTACTTGGTAGGTTTAAGAAGTAGTCGAATGATAATTACTTGGTAGGTTGAAGAAGTAGTCAAA
>NW_013745417.1:0-1817 GCF_000517525.1 Limulus polyphemus
GAAGAGTAGGGTGCCTCCAGTATACTGTATCTAGAATCCTGACACTTCATCTGACTACAGAAAATGTTGTTCTAGGAAAGTATATTAGTAGACATCAGAAACCTACTGCCAAAGATGAAGGTGTTTTGATCAGAATAACAGTCAAGGTCTAAAGAAATCTTGCAGTATCTTACGACAGGAATGGCATGCATACATTCTTACCAGGGTATCCCGAAAACCATTGAATAGGAGACTGACCAAACAAGGTTAATTTCATGAAGGGCTATCTGCAAACCGATGTTAACTAGAATTCACCGCAGTAACCGTGTTACTTGGGTAAGATAGCATGCCAACTTACAGTTTGGACACTGGCAACATATCATATTTTCATATGATTCCTGTTTCCGGCTTGTTAAAGCTGCTAGTAGGAGTCATGCTCACCGTTTGGCTAGAGAATAGATGCGGGAAGAATATCTTTTCAACAAGGAACACACAGGAGGTGGTGCAGTACATATTTGGGCAGTTATTCATCATGGTAGAAAAACTGCTCTCCATATCCTCCTACAGGCATCACATGGAGACGATATGTCTGCCATATGATAGGGCAAGGTTTGGCAATAACTTTGTATTCCAGGATGACAATGCTACTGCTACAGTGTGCGTATTGTACAAGATTATGTCGACCAGGAGGACGTTGCAAGATTGCTATGGCCAGCAAAGTCTCTAGTTTGTAGTCCCATTGAGAATTGCTGGGCAGAAATGAGCCGGCTATTGCTAACCACGATCCTAAACGAGCTACTGTATCTGAGTTGCAGCGCCTTCTAGTGACAACTTGGAATGAAATCACGGTGGATTATATCAATAACCTAATTGACAGCATTTCACTCGCCTTGCGGAGGTTATTAGAGTACGAGGAGGACCAACCAAGTACTGAATGTTTAATATGAACTGATATAAGGTTACAGACACTATTTATAATAATCTGATGTTATATTTTGTCATTGTATATGTTTTGGTAAAGGTTTGTTGTGATAAATGAAATGCTGAATTACACATCTTTCTACGGGTGTCTGATAAAATTGTTTGTTCTTTTAATAAATCGTTCACGTACATAGAACCTGCCTCATTATACAAGTTACATATGTAGATGTTTAATATAATATGCATTTCTCAATTTGACAGCGCTAAGTGTATTTATATTCCATCTTAATGATAATAATCTTTTTTGTTATAAAATATGCAAACATTTTGGCCAAGACTGTACTAAAATGTTAAAATAATAAATAACACACAACGCTAACATAATTAATACCCATGAGTCTAGAAACTGGAGCTACAGCAAATAAATTTGCAAGAAAAAGGAGTAAACTAAAAAAAAATGGATATCTCAACTACAATTCCTGGTGAGATATAAAAGGAAGAAAGTTATTCCAAAATGTATACAAATGCAATGTGATATCAAAGGTAAAAAATGGAATATTGTGTGAAAAAATTGAACAACAGATACTGCACATCACCATTCAAAAGAAATGAAGTACTATAGCCAAGCAGGAAATTAAGGTATACCAACAACATTTGGGTGCAAGAAAAGAAAATTATGAAGAACATTGGATGGAATGAGAAAGTTTTACTTGGAACCGGACAATGTGAGACATTGATAAATATATTAGGTCGTCAAGAAATTAATGTCGCTTTTTTTAGATGAAAAAACCCAAACAACTTATATATCAAACAAAACATTTATTAAATGAAATAATCTCCATTCTTATCGACGATGCTTTTCCATCTTACAATCAGGTTGATAATGACCTGATTAAAGAATTCACTTGGCTTGGAAG
>NW_013745418.1:0-2005 GCF_000517525.1 Limulus polyphemus
CAAACCCATAAAGCATGACCAGTGTATTTCTGTGTAATATGGGTGGCAGAGGAAATCGCTAACTCATTGTTTCTGCCAGAATAACAGCGATTAGTGCGACCTGGCCCCTCCAAATAACAGCGGTTAGTGTGACTTGGCTACTCCAAATAACAGTGATTAGTGTGACCTGGCTCCCCCAAATAACAGCGATTAGTGCGACCTGTCTCCTCCAAATAACACCGATTTGTGTGACCTGGCTCCTCCAAATAACATCGATTAGTGCGACTTTGCTCCTCCAAATAACAGTGATTAGCGTGACCTGACTCACTCCTCCAAATAGCATTGATTAGTGTGACCTGTCTCATCCAAATGACAGTGATTAGTGCGAACTGGTTCTTCCAAATAACAGCAACTTGTGTGACCTGGTTCTTCCAAATAACAGTGATTAGTGTGAACTGGCTCTTCCAAATAACAGTAATTAGTGTGGCCTGGTTCTTCCAAATAACAGCGATTAATGCGGCCTGGCTTTTCCAAATAACAGCGATTTGTGTGACCTGGTTCTTCCAAATAACAGTGATTAGTGTGACCTGGCTCTTCTTAATAACAGTGATTAGTGCGACCTGGTTCCTCCAAATAACAGCGATTAGTGCGACTTGGCTCTTCCAAATAACAGTGATTAGTGCGACCTGGCTCTTCCAAATAACAGCGATTAGCGCGACCTGGCTCCTCAATGTAAGAACAGTTGCCTGTGCTACAATGCACAACTACAATGGTGTACTTTGGCCACGGACATTGGCTGAAGAGGGTGAGAGAACTATGTTCGGTATAATACTGATAAAAGTATATAGAAAATAACGTTAGGTAACGTAGTCTCAAACACCCACCCTCTTTCACGTTTTGTCATTCAAAATTAAGAATCTAACCATCCCTTAATGCGTTACGTAATTTATAGACAACCCCAGACTTTAGGTTACCGAAAAGTGGGGACAAAAAGGCTAATAAGATGCATGCACATCAACCATCATTGTTAAGTACGATAAACCATCAGTGCTAAACACGATACACAAACACCAACCATCGGGGCTAAACACGATACATAGACACTACAACGCTAGAAACCGGGTTTCGATACCCGTGGTGGGCAGAGCACAGATAGCCCATTGTGTAGCTTTCTGCTTAATTACAAACAACCAGACATAGACACTAATAATAAGAGTTAAACACGATACACAAACGCCGAACATCAGGGCTAAAAATGATACATAGACGCCAACCATCAGGACTAAACACAATACGTAAACACCAAACATCAGGGCTAAACACGATACACAGACGCCAAGCATCAGGGCTAAACACAATGCATAAACACCAAACATCAGGGCTAAACACGACACATAGACGCCAAGCATCAGGGCTAAAGCGGATATATGGACACCAACTATCAGGTCTGCACGATACACAAACGATAAGGTTAAACAAGATGCATATACGATACTAAGCACCGTCGTTAAACATGTGAAGAAGCTAAGAACATTTTAAACAATTTCCACATTTCTGTATCAGGAACAGGCGTCTTTAGATGTGTGGAAATGAGGGAAATTGATCTAAAACCCAACCAAGACTTCGAAAACGGGGCTTGTACGTTCTATTCAGTTTGTATAGTGTCATGGTTGATTGCGTGGTAAAAAGTCTCTGCAGAAGCTTACCCGAATGAAGTAACATAAAAAAACTCCTTGAAGCATAAAGAAGAATATATACTTTGTTTATAGTTTTGTAATTTATTAAACTCATTATTTAATTTCTGTTGTGCATATTGGTGCATATTGGCATAAGGGTAAAAAATAAGGTTAAAAAGTAGAAACTGTTCAACAGAAGTAATAGTCTTGCGTATCTGCTTGTTTGTTAATTTCCGGTGGAAATTCTTTCCGAGGAACGTCAGTGATACAAGTCCTGTCTTGATTAAACCAGTTTATCCTTCCTCGATACAAACTTTTAGCACACAGTAATTCCACAGTCAATACGTTTC
>NW_013745419.1:0-2690 GCF_000517525.1 Limulus polyphemus
TTTGTTTAAAATCTTGAAGGAAATGAAAAGCACTTGGTAAGATTCTGGGAGTAAAAAGTTGCTGCATAACGTAAATCAGGTTTTCCATTATTAACGTATGATACTGACATTAATAAAAATATAGAACTGACATGTTTTATCTTAAAATAATTATGATGTTGATATTAAATTATACGTGACTACATTACTCATATCTTGAAATGCTGATGTTAAATACTACATGATTACATTATTCATACCTTGTAATGGTGATGTTAAATACTACATTATTATAGCACTCATACCTTGTAATGCTGATATTAAATACTACATTATTATATCACTCATACCTTGTGATGCTGATGTTAAACGCTACATGACAACATTATCCATACCTTGTAATGGCGATGTTAAATACTACATGACTACATGACTCACACCATGCAATGCTGATATTAAATACTACAATATTATATCACTCATACTTTGTAATGCTGACGTTAAATAATGCATGATTACATTATTCATATCTTCTAATGCAGATGTTAAACGCTACATGACAACATTACTCATACCTTGTAATGCTGATGTGAAATACTACGTGATTATATTACTCATATCTTGTAGTGCTGACGTTAAGTACTACATAATTACATTACTCATACCTTGTAGTGCTGACGTTAAGTACTACATAATTACATTACTTATACCTTGTAATGCTGACGTTAAATCTGTTTCTGTGATAGTAAGTATACGATAAATCAAAATACCTATTTAATGACACATTACAGAACTTTCTTGTTGAAGCTTAGCGAAAGCAGAAAGATTGTGCTTGCTAAGATATTCAACATGATTTAGTAGTCTACCATTTTGTCTTTACCATCCTTAATAAATATACCAGATAGTCGGCTTTTTATACTTCTTCAATCAACCGTTAGTAACTTGGGTCGTTCATAATTAATTAATTAGTCTCATGAGGGATTATAAAAGTGTTTTACACGGCGACCGTTTCCTGGAGCTACTGGTTGAGGAAGGTTACTAATGAGGGTGTTGAAATGTTCCTTACGGCAACCATTTCCTAAAGCTACTAGTTTAGTAAGATTATTGATGAGTTTAGGTTTTTGTAACGTGAGTTGACAACTAAGATTGCACAGAGAAACATAGCGAAATTCACCAGGATCTGTGATTAAATCAATGGAAAACATTACTAGCAGCGCGAGAACTAATCGAGAGTTTAAGTCTGTATATAAGTAGAATTCGTCTGTTCTACGTTATTTCACGTTGTTAATGTTTCTTTCTTAAACTTTGTATTATTATCATCTAAGCTTGATATTGTCCAATGCCTTAACCCACAAGCAACCATATTTTTTTTAAAGTACTGATAAAACGAAAACTAACCGAGAGTATTTAATTTTTTTAAATTACTATAATTAAGTCGAAACATCAATAAAAATATTAAAACTTGGTACATGTTAAACTAATGGCATGAAGCAAATTATTATTTATCTATTTATCAATGAATGTTATTAGGTAAAAATGAAGTAAAGCGATGTTAAGACTCGTTGAATGAAATAATTATTAATATTATTTTTTGAGAGTGCATACAAGTAAACGAACGAAATGAAACTTTAAAAAATGATTCATCTCTGAAACACCCCCATTGGCGCAGCGGTATGTCTGCGGACTTACAATGCTAGAATCCGGGTTTTGATACCCGTGGTGGGCAGAGCACAGATAGCTCGTTGTATAGCTTCAAGCGACAATTAGCATCGGTAATCTTGTCATCGTAACTAATAATAACAATTTACGACTACTAAATAAAAGTTCCAAGTTTCGGAAATATCCCAAAATCAATTTGGAAATGCACTAAACAAATCATTCAATAAAGTTTTCCATAAACGAAATAAAAAATAGAACTTAGAAGTAATAACATTTAGAAAATGGGAAATAAAATTGAAGAAATAATCAATAAGCGCACAACTTACTTAAATAACTTTATTATTAACACCAATGAACATGTGTTATGAATAAGAAGGAAGTTATTGAGTATTTTGAATTTATACTTGATAGATGAGCCATCACTCCAGCAGATAATAACTTTATTATTAACACCAATGAACATGTGTTATGAGTAAGAAGGAAGTTATTGAGTATTTTGAATCTATACTTAATAGATGAGCCATCACTCCAGCAGATAATAACTTTATTATTAACACCAATGAACATGTTATGAGTAAGAAGGAAGTTATTGAGTATTTTGAATTTATACTTAGTAGATGAGCCATCATTCCAGCAGATAATAACTTTATTATTAACACCAATGAACATGTTATGAGTAAGAAGGAAGTTATTGAGTATTTTGAATTTATACATAATAGATGAGCCATCACTCCAGCAGATAATAACTTTATTATTAACACCAATGAACATGTTATGAGTAAGAAGGGAGTTATTGAGTATTTTGAATTTATACATAATAGATGAGCCATCACTCCAGCAGATAATAACTTTATTATTAACACCAATGAACATGTTATGAGTAAGAAGGAAGTTATTGAATATTTAGAGTCTATACTTATTAGATGAGCCATCACTCCAGCAGATAATAACTTTATTATTAACACCAATGAACATGTTATGAGTAAGAAGGAAGTTATTGGGTATTTTGAATCTATACTTAATAGATGAGCCATCACTCCAGCAGATGAAGC
>NW_013745420.1:0-2396 GCF_000517525.1 Limulus polyphemus
TATTGATGTTAATATCAAGTCCTGGCTAGGTACGGAGTTACTAACTGTTTTTTGTTTTTGTTTTTTTGTAAATGCTGAAACTTTTATTCTAATCGTTTGACAGTTTTATATTTTGGATTTGTGTTGTTTTTACAGTTTAATAAATTGTTTTTTTGTTCAACCCTGGCCATAATGGCGTTTCGTTTTAGTCCATCACAAGATTTATTAAATATTCATTATACACATACATTACTCAATTAGTGACGGTTCATGAGAGTAAATAGCAGATACCGTATACAGAAAAAAACAGTAGACGTGAATTTCAAAGTTCTAGAGGTTATGCAATATGCAAACTCTATGATGGACAAAAGTGTTTCTTGTACTTCACCAAAATATTACCTTGCACTCTAACTTGTCAGAATTTGGGTCAGACTGACATCATCAATTCACTGACACACACATATATATATATATATTGAAATATGAATAATTTTATGACACAACTGACTTTTATGTACAACAGACTTGTAAATTTTACTAAAAGCGGGCCACATTGTAAATACATGTAGTAAATTTGGAATTATTGTTAATATTCCTTCTCCAATATAGAGTCGGTCCCATGCAAATTTGATTAATAGGATTCAACTTTCTTTAAAAATGTCTACTTAAATCCATATGAAATCTGCTTCTTTTGGTAAAAAGTTTTGATTCCTAAACTCATCTTATACAATTTGAGAGTGTTTTCCATCAACTTGTATGACTCAAGTTTTCATAATATAGAATAGGTTTTTCTCAATTTTTCTACACATTTTACATTTACACTATATTCAAATGGGAAACCTCTGGAAGGTTGCTTGTACTGTTTATAAACGTTCAGTGTCAACCAGTTCAAAATTTCCTTCACAACCTTTTGTTTTTTGAATGATCCAATTATTTAGCATGGAGATATTTCGATAAATACATCCACAAAAAGAAAAATAAATATCAATACAATACAATGATTTTTTGATACTGTTACGTCTCTGGTCGTTAGTTAACTTCCCGTATAATATATCTAGTAACCTCTCGAGGCTTCAAGAAGGGACATGAACGTTCTAGAAGCGCATGACGTGTTAGTACCATCACGTGACCTCCGCTATCGTAACAATACCTTTACAATTACTTATACAAGCATGAATTAACTTTATACATTGCATTCAAAATAAAATTTACTTATAAAATTATTTTAGTTAGAAAACTTTTGAACCCACCTTCCAGTACAGATATGCTGTAAACCATCAAAATGTTGACCAGATTGTCTGTACAATAAATTTAAGTGGCTAATAATGTTTTGACTATATATTGCTCCAGAAATTGATCCGTATCCATCATTAAAAGAAAATGCACATATCTTTATTGAAAAAAAAAAAAACTTACTTTGCTTAATTATAATATAGAAACCATAGAATATCAATAATTACAGATAAGTGTACATAGACTATAAGAAAAAAAATATAGACCAGATATTTTAACATCATCTTTTTTCTGTGGTGTAAATAAATCCAGGACAACTAGACACTTAAAAAATGATGAAATAGGACATTTATACACCACTTATTTATTATAAAACAATAATTACTCTAATTTTCTGCTTTACATGACCTGTATATATTAGGCCTACTACATTACCATTTTAAATTACTATATTATATAAACTGTGTAGGTCTATTTCTATTTTATTAAAATCTTATATCTATTCAATTATTTAACCTAAATAGATCTAGGTTTAATATATAACCAGTTTAATATACTCCATTACGTGACCTGCATAAATCCAGGTTTATTATATTACCAGTTAAATAAACCTAGATCTATACTGGTCACGTAATGGAGTAAATTACACTCGTAATATAATAAACCGAGGTCTATGCAGGTCACATAATGGAGTAAATTAAACTGGTAATATAATAAATTTAGATATAATAAACCTAGATCTATGCAGGTCACATAATGGAGTAAATTAAACTGGTAATATAATAAAATTACCAGTTTAATTTACTCCATTAGGTGACCTGCATAGATCTAGGTTTATTTTATTACCTGTTTAATTTACTCCATTATGTGACCTGCATAGATCTAGGTTTATTTTATTACCAGTTTAATTTACTCCATTATATGACCTGCATAGATCTAGGTTTATTATATTACCAGTTTAATATACTCCATTATATGACCTGCATAGATCTAGGTTTATTATATTAAAATTTTATATCTATTCCATTATTTGACCAACATAGATCTAGGTTTATTATATTACCAGTTTAATTTACTCCATCACTTGACCTGCATAAATTTAGGTTTATTATATTACCAGTTTAATTTACTCCATTATGTGACCTGCATAGATCTAGGTTTATTATATTACCAGTTTAATTTAC
>NW_013745421.1:0-7815 GCF_000517525.1 Limulus polyphemus
GCAAAGAAGAGTAAAACTCGAAACATTTCAGGTTAATATCGGAATTATATTTAACGATTATTTAGTAAAACTCGATAAATAGTAATAAATTATTTGGAGATATTAAAAAAATGACGAAGTCAGTAACGAAACAAATTTCAGTTTAACTGAATATACATTTTAGATATAATCATAAAAAATACATAAAATGTTGGTAAAGTTTTAAACTGTCCAGAAAATCTTAGATGCGTTAAAATAAACCATACATATAGTTGTAAAGATACAAACATAAAGTGAAATATATTTATATAGTTCAAATATAATTATAACAACTACGTAAAATGTAGGTTTTGGTTAATTACAAGAAAATCCAGAGATGATACATCTAGCATTATTTATAAGTCATGTTTATTATAACATATTAATACATAATCTTTGGAGGAACTAACATGTGCGTCTGGATGCATTTTTTTTTTCATGGAGCCATTCCCCATTGCCATCCGTTTCTTACAAATATGATACCTCCTCACGATATAGTGGTGTCAGAATGTTAGCCTGATGGTATATAGAATTCATCTTGACATTTTTCTCTACATCCCAAATATTTAACTTCCCATTATAACTGTTATGAAGTTTGGTGTAAGATTCTTTTGTGGTTGAGAAAAGTAAGAAAGCAACCGACTTTTGGTCAGTTCCTGAGGGATTAAGGCATCACAAGACTAAGGGATTTGAGAAATATTTCGAGAGCGGCCGCCATTCTAACCTCAGTAGATTTGAACCCTTATGATTATGGGAAATCTAAATCCGATATAAGAAAAACAGGTGTGTTTGGTGTGGTTTGGAAGATATATAAAAAAATATGCGATCAATGAGGAAGAGAGAGGAGACCGGGAGATGGGAAAGCGAGGGAGAAAGGCACCAGTTTCGAAATGTATCATCGGTACAACGATAATATATCACTCGAAACGTTGTTGCAGTCACTGAAGTATCATCGGTTCAAGGATGATATATCACCCGAAACGTTGTTGTAGTCACTGAAGTATCATTGGTACAAAGATAATATATCACCCGAAACGTTGTTGCAGTCACTGAAGTAAATATAAACGTCCTGCTTCGCCCTATACATCTAACGATATATTTCGGTTTGCCACATGTCAGGGAACGTTCGTACAGCTTTCAATAATTGGTTTTCCGTTCGACTATGTGCTCTGGAAGAATGTTTATGAACATAACACTTGTGTCTTTTTTATTTGAGACCTAAATCCTTTTGTTTTGTTTACAGTTCCAAGGGGGGTTCCTATTTTAGCTGCAGTGGATCTCTGTAAGAATGGTGGCCGATTTTTACCCGGTGTGAATTTACGCTTTTCGTTGCTTTACCAGAATGGTTCAACACTACAGATAGCCCTTTCCTCGAAACGCTAAAATTGTGTGACTCCCATACTTGTATAATACGGAAATTGGAGAACTTTGTACAATGTAATATAACACACCTAGAAAGAGTCAAATTTAGGCGCTATCTGTACTTACAAATCACCACACTTCCTCTGAATTAAAACAAGAATATAAGAGCTTTTAACTTGTGTAGTTACAAGTCACGGAGCTGGTCAGGGATATGGTTATTGGATATGCATATTGCTACCACAGACAATCGTCTTAATAATGACATAACCTTAATAACACAGCAATAGCGGATACATACAAAAAGTGATGAGTTAATGAGTAATAACCCACTAATATTCGACTTCGTTTTCAATGATTAAAACGCTAAAATTTACTGGCTTCATAATTAGTCTTAAAATTAGAAGCATGATGTTTTTAGTTGTGAAACAAATAATACCCTACAAACTACTTGTATAGCAAGCATAAGTTAAAAACTGCTAACATGATTTGTAAGTTCTATCTTCAGCAATCAAATCAGTCTACTCTTGTTCTTTTTTAATTCCAGCTCTTTAAGAAAGATGGTACTTTTTCACCTCAGAATTTCTTCTTCCTCCTATATGATTTTAATCAAAATATTTGACAACCATAAAGTTTCTATCAAACAAAAGCAGTTTTGAAAGATAAAAAATCAAACATATCTGTTTTATTTGGTGCAATTTTAAACTTTGAATCATATCGGGTGCTGTATGTTTTAAAAGGTTTGTTTGTTTATTGTTAAGCGCAAAACTGCACAATGAGCTATCTGTGCTGGGTCAACCACGGGTATCGAAATCCCATTGTAAGCCTTTGAAGCCATTTGTTTGCCTCGTTAACAAAGTTGATTACTAAGCGGATACTTAAAGCTTGTTACTCTAATATATTCCACAAGAATTCAACCAATATAGACAAAAATGTAGTTTAAAATTGTCTTTAAAATGAGGATTTCAACGACCTAAGTAAACAACCAATTGTTCATTATACAAATGTCATTATTATGTTATTTGATTCACTCAATATCTTGTATTTTGCATACGTTTCGTTTTTCTTTGGCCCCCCCAATGGCTCAGCGGTAAGTCTGAACCCAACCCGCGGCCCGCAGATTGCTATGCCAGGCCTTTATCATTTGAAAGCAATTTATCTAATTTTATTTGATGGGGTTTTTAGATACCTAAATGGCTTTGGCTTGTTTGGTTGTTGTTAAGCGCAAAGTTAGGAATTGGGCTGTCTATGCTCTGCCCGTCGCAGGTGTCGAGATCCAATTTATTATAAACCCTCACACTTACTGCAGATCCACCGGGGTTTTGGTGGTCGAAATTACTATTAAGACGCTAAATTTATTAACTCTACAGTTCTCAGCAGACCTAGCATATGTTTGATTGCCTATACTGTCTCGAATGTTATTTACTTGATTGTGAATTAACATATGTAGTGAGCCCAGTCATTTGGCCAGGATGTTTACAATTTTTATAAAACTTTAAATTGTAGGCTTAATTTCGCAAATATGATTTGATGTTACGCAAACACTTGGCCTGGTTACATTGGCCACACAAGTGGTTTTGCGTTCCATGAGTAGCTGCTTGTGAAACT
Source organism: Limulus polyphemus (assembly GCF_000517525.1). NCBI lineage: Eukaryota > Metazoa > Arthropoda > Merostomata > Xiphosura > Limulidae > Limulus > Limulus polyphemus. The sequence goes on from NW_013745421.1 coordinate 2,986, forward strand.
CGACAAAATCCTATTTAAATGAGACACTTAATCAAGAACATACCAAGAAATTTCCGTATGAAACAAATTATGATCAAAATTAATTTGGTGAATAGAAAACTGTATTATCTTAACTTGTTTGAGGTTTCACCTCTTCATATGAGCTACATATTTTTACAATATTTTAAATAAGTTTTCTGATACAAGCAGTGAAATAAAGTATTCAAGAATGTAAAGCAATTATCTTATTATATGTTTGGTCCACCGATTAAGAATAATTCGATTATTTAATTCATGCTATCATTTGTAACTTTGAAGCCAACTTTGTGTTGAGTACACAAAAACTTTTATGAAGGTTTTCAATCATCCGGCATGGCCAGGTGGTTAGAGTGCTTGACTCGCAATCTGAGGGACGCAGGTTGGGTCCGGCATGGCCAGGTGGTTAGAGTGCTTGACTCGCAATCTGAGGGACGCAGGTTGGGTCCGGCATGGCCAGGTGGTTAGAGTGCTTGACTCGCAATCTGAGGGCCGCAGGTTGGGCCCGGCATGGCCAGGTGGTTAGAGTGCTTGACTCACAATCTGAGGGTCGCGGGTTCGAATTCCCGTCACACCAAACATACTCGCCCTTTCAGCCATGAAGGCGTTCAAATATGATGGTCAATAACACTATTGGTAAAACATTAGCCCATGAGTTGGCGATGGGTGGTGATGACAAGCTTCCTTCCCTCTAGTAATTAGGGACGGCTAGCGCAGATACCCTCGTGTAGCTTTGCGCAAAATTCAAACAAACCAAACCAATTGAAAAATATTACTAATATAGTTTTAATTTTACTTCGAGTAAAATGTTTATTATAATTTACTGTGTAAAAGCATCTATGCTTATTCGGTATATATTCCAGCTTTAACCTCAATAATTCGTTTTTTTTTGTCTTATTATTGGCTAGATAAGTAAGTATTTTTATAAGTATTCATAATATTGAAATTGTTTACCTTATATTGAAACATTCTGGATTTTTGTTAGTTTAGAATATATTTTAATATTATTCATATTAAATATAGTAACGAAATATTCCTTTTTTTCAGATTTTCAGCATTCTGGTGACTTACTTCTTTCTTCTGGTTCAACTCAATTTAACCAACTCTGGAAGTTCATAATGTCTCAACACTTCTACTGATAATGGGACCGTTATATAGAGTTAAACACAGTTACAATAAAAACAGCTACAATCACTTTATCGCCTAGTTTGTATTTAGATGTGTTTGTTTATGTTACTGAAGTAACTGCCTTTAATGTTATAAACTTCATAATTTTTGTACTCGAATAGAACAATGCACGTTAAACGTCGTTCACTTTTGCACTCTTATAAACGCAAAAGTACCACTGTACACTTAGTAATAGGAATATTGGGTTTCCATGTGATTTAGCACGCATACATATACGAATTGACTGACACACATTGTTCTTTTAATTATATAGGTTAACTTATTGTAACTAAATAAATAAAAGTAGTTTTTCCAACCTAATCTTCCTGTATTCCTAGTTGTGGTGTTCAATTATGAAATAAGATTTTTAGCGTACAGAAACCTTGACAACAAAAAAAATTTGAATGCCTTAACTGTTAGATGACAAACTAGTGTTCCAGCATTTATAAATTAAATGAAAAGCAAATATTATGTGATATTCAGCACATTTGTGGTGACAACACTTAAGAGTTATTTTCAAACATTGAGGAATCCCATTGGTTGAATTCATATGAAACAGTATAACCCAACATGGTGTATATTTGAATAACTATATATATATATTTCTGCATAAAGTTAAAACAAATTAAGAACATAAACAGTTTCAGTTTACGAATAAAGTTTTAACATGTATATTGTTTTAGGCTAAATGGCTCAGTCAGTTTGTATCAATAATTTTTTTTGTATATGAGAAAATTAATTGTCTTAAATTTCTTTAAATTCCAGTTTTTAATGTACAAGCTCACGTACACAACCAAAGTCTTGAATTCTGTTTTATTTCAGTCTGCATTCCAGCTCATGTTCTTGCTGTGGTATTTACAGAAGTAGTTGTTTTTTCTTTCTCGTCTGGCTCAGAAAAGCAATAATTTCACGTATACATTCATTCCTTGTGCATGTAGAATAAAACACAAAGAGGACTTTACTGTTTGCACAATTCAGACATGGAAGATGTCGATGGAGAATTTTCTGGTTTCATACTAGTTTGTTCTTCTCTAGTAATATTGGTCTATCATATAGAGGACCATGGACACTTAGAGACAATGTTCTCTTCGCTTTAACTTATGGGGTGACCAAATAACATGGGTTAAAAGTGCGTCGTGGAAGAACTGCCCCTATTGTAATAAATACAAGCTATATAAGGTTTAGTTCTTTCAGTATTATCAAGAATTTGGCTAGATTTTCTGTCTGTTTGTTTTTATTATAATTCAAACAAAGCTAATCATAGGCTATCTGCACTAGCCATCCCTACTTTTTAAGTGACAATCTAGAGAGAGGGCAGCCAGTCAAGACTATCCACAACCAACTATTTGGCTGCTCTTTTACCAACAAATTGTTTGTTTTAAATTATGCACAAAGCTACACAAGGGCTATCTGTGCTCTGCCCACCACGGGTATCGAAACCCGGTTTCTAGCGTTGTAAGTCCGCAGACATACCGCTGTGCCACTGGGGGCATACCAACAAATAGTGGGACTGATCATTACATTATAATGCCCCACGAATGAAAGGGCGAGCACGCTTGGTGACAGGATTTGAACTCGCGACCTGCTACCATTGCAAATTGAGTGTCCTAACCAACAGAACATGCAAGGCATGGTAGATCTTCCCAAACAGAGATCTCAATATCTAGGTATTAGTGCTGTCCTACGTTTAATGCATTCGTCACATATGATGAGTTGTAAGACAAGTAATGATTACACATAAATAAAGCATTTGTTATTCACATTGTTTAACACTGTGCTCAGTCTCTTTTATTCAACTCATTCAGGTCAGAAGATCAGTTTCATTCCATGAACATTATCTTTCATTCCTCTCGTTATTGCGATTGCTATTCTTGCCTTAAGGTAATCTTGCATTTGTGTTTATTGTTATGTATAATTACTTTGGTGCTCATAATAAAATAACAGATATAGTTTTACAGTTTCGGTATTTGATGAATTTAAAATCTTAATGAGACAAAATGTATATCCTGTTGTTGTTTTTCACCTTATTTAGTGAGATGTTAAAATGAGTTCTTGTTCGATTTAAATACAGAAGCCTAGTGCCGGTATATTAACTTATATCATTAGATAAGAACAAAGTAATAATTTCTTTAAATAAGCTATGAAAATTGTAGTACAGATTATGGCATCAATTCGATATAGCCATAACGGTATAATTAAAGTTTAAAAATGTGAACATACCAAGCTTCAAGTCTTCGACCAAATATACCTTCTTTAGAAAATTTTAAAAACTTATAAGTTGAAATTTTTGAAATACACAAAAAGTTACGCGTAATTATAACTGTAATAATAAGCCCCATATCATGTTATTGGTTCGAGCACTACAAGTAGTTAACATACAGAACTGAGGAATCGAGGGTTTCGGGTTCGAGACTTGGTGCTACCTAACACCATGGGTGTGTTACAACAGTAAACAGTGTTAATCTCAATCTCGTTATTCGACTAGAAGTAGACGCTCCAGGCGGTGGGTGCTGTCGACTGACTTCTTTCCCTCTAGTCGTCAAATCAAAATTAGCGATGCCTATATATGAACCACAGAGTCTCTAACCTGACCTTTTTATCCAATTGTTTGTGTGAGTTGTTCATGTGAATAAAGAAACAAACAAAGCATGTTAATATACCCAAAATGAACTTTTGTAGCTATGTAGTAAATACTCAGCCCTTCTGATAGTTTATAAAACTCTTCTTTCTTTCATCTTTATCGTACTGCTTCTGAAAGGATTTGTGAATAACACGAATGAGCGAGTTGTATTATCTCTGAAAGTAATCAATTTTCGTAATTATTATACAAAAACCAGTTCAAAGACACCTTTCACGTTGGGCTATAAAATGACAATGCTTTGGGTTAAGACAAAATGTCAGGTTGTAAATTTACGTCGAAATGCAAATATTAGATACGTTGAAGTAACAAACATTGTATATTAAGGTTTGAAGATTTTGTTTGTGACTTACGTATAGGTAAAATATTGTACTGAAAAATGTTGGAGAAGGCGTTGTTTAGTAGTAAGTGCTTTTGGACTTGAAGTCGAAAGGTTGCATGAGGCTTGTTCGAGGTATGTTGTTGTATCCTTGAACAAGACACTTTAGAGTCTACCCAGCTCAGTAATAGATAACTTGCGACGGACATCACACCCAGGAGTGTGTCACCACTCTTATTCGCCTGTGCCACAAGAAACCAGAGTTAACCGCCGACCTTATGAATGCCTTTGACTCGGAATCTGTGGGTCGCGGGTTCAACTCCCCGTCCCACCAAACATGCTCGCCCTTTCAGCCGTGGGGGCGTTATAAAGTAACGATCAATCCCACTATTCGTGGGTAAAAGAGTAACCCAAGAGTTGGCAGTGTGTGGTGCTGACTAGCTGCCTTCCCGCTAGTCTTAGACTGCTCGTGTATCTTTGCGCAAAATTCATAACAAACAAACAAGTATCTCAGAATTAGGGTAGCAACTTTATAAAAGGGAATAGGTGTAAAACGTGAGACTTTATTTTTGCATTTTTATCCAGCTACCTAACGTTAAACGTGTTGCGTTAGGATAATTATTTTTTGTGTTCCAAAGGGTTGCAACTTTATAAAAGGGAATAGGTATAAAATGTAAAATGTGAAACTTTA
>NW_013745422.1:0-1815 GCF_000517525.1 Limulus polyphemus
GATAAGCTATAAAACAATATCAACCATAAAACAATATCAATCATAAAACAAAGATAAGCAATAAAACAATATCAATCATAAGACAAAGATTAACCATAATACAAAGATAAGCTATAAAACAATATCAATCATAAGACAAAGATCAACCATAATACAAAGATAAGCTATAAAACAAAGATCAACCATAAAACAAACAAAAACGTGATACACTGTTTTATTGTTGAACATAAACACTGTCCTAGATACAATCCATCAGTGTAAAATCCTGAAACGTTTGAATATGTTATTCCAAAAGTTTGTGGTGGGTGGTGATGACTAGCTACCTTCCCTCTAGTCTGAATTAGGGACGGCTAACGGAGATAGGCCCTCGTGTGGCTTTACGTGAAATTCAAAACAAACAAACAAACGTTATTCTTCTTGAAAGATATATTGAGAATTTATTCCTGTTAAAGGACAGGTATGTTTTAAACTTATACCTGGGAATATATATAATTATTTAATTCCTTTCAAAGGAGATGAATTAAAATTTTATGACTTTTTGTTTTACCTCTTTAAGTCTCCACTGGCACAGTGTCTGACGGCTTAGAATGCTAAAAACCGGATACTGCACAGATAGTCCTATTTGCAGATTTAGGCTTAACAACAAACATACAATTACTCTTTCTGTGGGTGTAGTTTTACTATTTTTAAATTTGAATTACGAGCAGACACAGAGGTTGGGATTAATAACGTTCTTTCTAAAATAATGTATTTATTTAATTAATTATTGTATTTATTATATTGATTCGATTTATATTTGGCTATCGACTTGCGTAAACGGACGTTTTGTTTTCAAGTAGAATTCTCACCCTTGACTTATGTTAGAGGTTAATTTAATTCCTGTTTTATTTACAGTTGAAAAAATATATGTTTTGATTTTTTGTTATTTTTGTTTTGTTTTATGCAGAGATTCGCTCATCGTGTGCTGTATTAGCAGCGGGACCAGTCTTTTTTCCGGACTTGTGATATTCTCCGTCCTCGGCCACATGGCACACGTCCAAAATAAGGACGTCTCAGAAGTAGCCCGATCCGGCCCTGGTTTGGCCTTTCTCGCTTACCCGGAAGTCGTTGTCCAACTTCCGCTGGCCCCTTTATGGGCAGTTCTTTTCTTCTTGATGTTAATAGTACTGGGTACTGATAGTCAGGTAAGTTTAAATACCAAAAAGATAGATGGCTTACCATAGTTTTCAGAGTTGAAACCGGGTCCAATGGGCAAAAGCTACAAAATATGGCGAAATGACAACAGTCCCAAGCACATGCGCTTTGACCACTGATCTATATAATTGGATTGGACATCGCTATTGGCTGACAGCAGAGCCGGCATGCGCGGGCAGGTGCCATTACCATTTGTGTTGATTCAAACATAAACAAATGCACGTGGCGTAATACAAAGCTTGGAACTTGCCGGTCTTTACAAGTAGAATTTTAGCCTAGTTACATTAAATATGCTATCTGATATCCACCAAAGTCCTGATATTAATGTATACGAGACAATCTTACATTTCCAGACAGGACAAATTAATTTTTAGTAAACTGTGATTAGAAGCGGGACAATCCCGGTCAAACCTAGATATCAGTTATCTCCTCCAAGTGAGAAATTATTCATGTAATCGTGCAGCAAGTGAAAAAGTTGTCATTTCTTCAATCAAAAACTATCACGTAAATAATGTCTACAATACATAAACACAAATGTTCCAATTACTCTATTTTTGGCACTTGTGTACAACAAGTTTAAATCATAAATAATATTCAACGTTAAAACTGGTACACAATTAA
>NW_013745423.1:0-2535 GCF_000517525.1 Limulus polyphemus
TACTTTTTGGTTATGTTATATCAATTAATATAACATAAAACCTTAGCTAATAATCTATATGTTGATAGTACATAAGTTACCTTCTTACCTCTGTAAGGCAATATTTAAATAAATCCTGAATTTCCTCTAGTGTTACACACGTGACACATTTTCTCTAGTAATCTTCTCTATTTTATCCACCACCCCTCCAGTACCTTCAAATTTAAACGTAAATGACCCACTATAAAATCGTAATTGCTCAGACAAACCATAATTTTTATAGCCTTCAATTTTGTTTGGTTACAGAGCTATCAAATAGAAAATCAGACCCCTCCTTCCACACCCACCTTTACATCCTCCATTTCAGGATTAGTTAATAGTTCTCTCTTACGTTTAATTGTATATTACCTATAACCAATAGAAAGCGAATGTTTGTATCTATTAACTGACCTATTTTATAACATTCTGATCTGAACAGAAAAGCGTCAATTTCCCTTATAATACACAGTTAATATGTTGTGCTATAATGGCGTCTCTTCTCTGCTTTCCGGATAAAGAAAAACAAACTTTGTTAATCTCCCAACCCAAAAGAGAAAAAAGAAGTATATTAATAATTAAACCAAAAAACCTTTAACTTTTGTTAAGCCTAAAAGTGAAGCCTTTTAGATTTTATATCTCTCTTTCAACTGAGTGAAAATATGTCAATTCATCCAAACTAGTCCTTCACTTCTCCACTGGAATGAGTTAATCGTAGGAATTCTGTGTTTTTTCAAGTGCCGGTACAAGGTTCCTTGCCTCATGAAATCATTGAACTCATTGAAGAGGCATTAGATTATGGTTCTGTTGATTGTCTGCAACCGCAAGGCAGGGACAGAGTGTGTTGCACTTTTACATCTTATAATGTTACAGTTTCAGCTTTAAGTCGAGGAGGAATTCATGACAAAAGTGAATTTCGAAAATTCAAATCAGCCGGGAACAACCCGATATGGATTAGGGTTAGACTGATACCTCATGAAGTTCTTAATGAGTTTGTTGCAAGTTCGTTAATGATATATATTGCAAAGTTCACCAAGTTGTCAGATAACTCTATCAAGACTGTAAAGTTCATACTAGAGCTCGAATGGTTAAGATGGACATGTTTCAACTTATCCCTAATTTTGTACAGGTTGGACAATTTCGGACAATGGTTAATTATACGGGGATGGCCAAACAGTGCGCGAAGTGTCGAAAGGAAGGGCACTTTGCCCCAGAATGCACAAATGTGCTGTGTAACACATGTGACGAAGTAGGTCACACGTCGCAAAACTGCGTTAAGGGCTTTAAAGCAGTGCAGAGAGGCTCAAGCTTTCCGTATTTGTAATGTCAAAACTTTTGCATCTGTTATAGAATCCAGTACTTCTCAGGAAGTGTCCGTAGAAGATAAAGTGGAAACTGTAGTTCAAAATCTAGTTGATAAAATGGTCGAAGAGGAGAAGAAACAGGCAGAACAGGAGAACAAGTGGAGCGAACCTGAGATCAACGAAGACGAGAGACAACAAAGTGACAGAGCCCCTCAGTGGCACAGCGGCATGTCTGTGGACTTACAACGCTAGAAACCGGGTTTCGATACCCGTGGTGGGCAAAGCACAGATAGTCCATTACGTAGATTTGTGCTTAGCTTCAAACAACAACACAGGATCAGGAAAAAGCTTTTGATAAAATTAATCAAGAATTTTTATTTTATGTCCTAAATAAATACGGATTTTATAAAGAGGATTGAAATAATTTATCTCGTCGTCAAGAAATTAATGTCGCATTTTAAAACACCTTCATTAAATATTCCTAAAAAACGTGCATCATGTATAACAGTTAAACGAACCGCCTAAACGTCACCTTAGTGTAATCTATATAATGTGTAAAGTTTAGTATAATCTAATCCCTTGTTGCGTAAGCGAAGTCACATGACTAGTGTGACGCCTCGTTTCTAGAACTATCCTGTACCTTGGCGAATGCTCTAGCATTTACTAGATATAGGGTAGTGTGGTATATATAAAAGAGGGTGACAACGTGACGGGATAATGTGTGTGTAAACAGTGAGTAATTGATCTGCAGTCAGAGAGAGACGTATTGTTGTTATAGCGTTTGTTTTAGCGCGATTGTTGAAATTAAGTGTATCGTAAAGTTGTATTCGGAAAGAATAAACCAATTTTATTAAGTAAGGATTTCTGTCGCTAAAGTTTCGTCGGAACGAAGTTACGGAAAGTTAATTAACAAACGGAGACGTAAAAAATTGGTGTCAGAAGTGGGATAAAAAAAATGGAAACGAGAAGCGGCAAATCAAACTACAGCCTAGCAGACTTAATGGCAGCAATACACGAACAGCAAAAGAAACAAAAAGAACGAGAAATTAAACAAGAAAAGAAACAAGAAAAACGAAGAAGAGAAATTACAACAGTTGTTAGAGGAAAAGAAAAGAAACAAGAAGAACGAGAAATTAAATAAGAAAAGAAACAAGAAGAACGAGAAATTAAACAAGAAGAGAGATTACAGCAGTTGTTGGAGGAAAAGAAAAGAAAC
>NW_013745424.1:0-573 GCF_000517525.1 Limulus polyphemus
CAATTAATAAGGCACAAGGTCAAAGTTTAAAGGTTGCTGAATTGTTCCTAAAGCAGCCTTGCTTTTCACATCCTCAATTCTATGTAGGATGTTCACAGGTTGTATCTAATCAAAACCTGAAGGAACAACAGCCAATGTGGTATATCTAGAAGCTTTAATTTTGATTGTGTAAGTTTTGTTTTGAAAATCGAAGGATTAGATAAAAAATTAAAATGTTATGAAAACTGAATTTTTAAATAAATGTTCTTTAAAGTAATTTCATTGTGTTTTTAAATACCCATTTCAAATAATTTTCACACCTATGCAGGGAATGGGTAATTCAGCTAGTATCTTTATAAACTGAGCAGTGTCAGAATCACTTGGTATCTTGCATGAACCAACTAAAGCAAAACTTTCATCAGCCTTTCAGTCTGGCTAGAATTTGACTCGGATTTTTCTGAAGGTTTTAAGACTAGCCAAATTTCTAAACATTCTGAGCAAATGAAGAATATAATTATAAGCAGCAATATATATATATATGTGTGTGTGTGTGTGTGTGTGTGTGTGTGTGTGTGTGTGTGTGTGTGTTACGTG
>NW_013745425.1:0-1817 GCF_000517525.1 Limulus polyphemus
TTCCTCCCGATTTGTAAAAAATCCTTACGTGATAGAAAAATTAATATAATTTTTGAAATTTGCGTAACTGAATTATGGAAAATCCGTTACTAAAACCAAAAACAACTTTTATAAAGTTTAAATTCGCAAACCTGTGTAATCTATGTCTATAAAATATTATCGCACCAGTAGTCTGATTATAATGTGATCGATGAGTGTAAAATAACAGAATAATAGTCTGAGGAGATTATTTACGTTTGTCAAAAATCACACTGCTTAGCTTCCCGACTCCCCTGTCTACAAGACGACTTGTTCCATTTAGTTGTTACAGGGAATCAGACGAACACTTCAGACACCAACAAATGATAAGAAGTCAGGCAGCTATCATTATGGTGTTATACTCTTTTTCTTGTCACATTTCCTTTGTAACCATTCAGTGTATTCATATCTCAAACTAGTAAGTGACATTATTAAACATAGTAGTTTGAATAGTACTCACAAATCACTTTTTTGTCGAGACAACTTGGGTAGTTTAAACTTTCTTTTTAACAGCTGTTAGGACTTGATAACGACTGAAGTATACTAAATCTATATAAATATAATAGTACTGTCTGTTGTCTGTTGTATGTCCATGTAACTACTTCGCAGGGTGTGGATGGATCTTCACCAAATTCATAGGAGGTTCATTAGGTTTATGCGGGGGTACATACACATTTTCAGTTTTGCATTTTGCAATTTTTATTAGTTTTGTTTTTACCACTACCTCACCTCCTGTGAAAGGATCTTCATCAAATTTGGTATGGAGGTCCATTGGGTGCGTGGGGAGTTACATACAACATTTTAGTTTTGCATTTTGCGGTTTTTAGGGGAGTTTTGCGTTTTCACGTTTTTTACCATTACTTCGTCCCCTGTTGATGGATCTTCACCAAATTAGGCATAAAGGTTTTTTAGGTCTATGGGGATATACATGCAAATTTGCAGTTTCACATTTTCTGTTTTATAATTTTTAATGGTGTTTTTAACAATTACATATATAAGGAAATAAATTTTTCATGTCTCAAGATAACCTTTCATTAATCATGAATTTACATAACTTCCGTCCAAGGGAAAGATACTCGAGCTAGTATATGAATAAAAAAAAATAAGTTGTGAACAGAATTTCTATATTTAAACACTTTAATAAAATAATATTTCTGTTGTTAACACTTGTTGCATTGCAACATTATTAGAATAAAGATAACGTTTCATTATTTTGTGTACATTATATATGTTTCCAATTCACAACATTATTAAATGTATTAGCTTCTGGTTTTGAAGCTTAGATTATGATGCTATTAATTTTCCTATCTGGCTGTGTTACAGTCCAAACCACTAAAATTAATGAATTTAAACATTTATAAGCTTTCGTCAAAAGGTTTGGTTAAATGTAATATATACAAAAGCCAGTTGTCTTTTGGCAACACTCCGTTTGTAGGAGTCGCTTAGCAACAAATCTATCAATCTTTCCATCTATCTACATTAGATTAGAACATCAAAACGAAGACAGACTATTCTGAACTGTTTTTGTCACATCAGCTTACAAGGCAACAACTATCTTAACTGTATAGGTCGCACCAGCTTACAGAGGTAAAATCTATCTCAACTGTATAGGTTGCACCAGCTTAAAGGGGCAAAAACTATCTTACTGTATAGGTCACACCAGCTTATAGAGGTAAAAACTATCTTACTGTATAGGTCACACCAGCTTATAGAGGTAAAAACTATCTTACTGTATATGTCACACCAGCTTATAGAGGTAAAAACTATCTTACTGTATAGGTTGCATCAACTTATAGAGG
>NW_013745427.1:0-1816 GCF_000517525.1 Limulus polyphemus
GCCCTCGTGTAGCTTTGCGCGAAATTAAAAAAACAACAAAAAACAAACACTCTCATGTAAAAACTTATCAGGTTAGTTGTTAATAGCCCCCAGTGGCACAGTGCTATGTCTGTGGACTTACAACGCTAGAAACCGGGTTTCGATACCCTCGGTGGGCAGATCACGGATAGCCCATGTGTAGCTTTGTACTTAATTTCAAACAAACTTTGTCGTTAATAATTATTGCAATTTCCTGAAATAATAATAATAATTTGATGATAGCTTGGTAGATCTAAAGCCTGAATGGCCACTTTATTTGCTTCTATTATGAACAAGTGTGAGTTGGCCCATTGGAAGTCTTCAGCTCCAGGCCTCATAAACCCTTAATCAGGCCCTATCAAGGAGTTCAAACACATGTAATATCAACGTTACAGTATTAATAATGAGAATACGATACAAAGTAATGTAAACACTGCACATTATGAACACAATTTGCTTAGTCGAAAACCACTGAAATGAATCTAGGAAGAAACAAGATACACCTAGGATGAATAGCAACTTCTTTTATATAAGCATTCACATAGTTCTGAAGTGATATAGTATGGTAAATATAATGAAATACTAAACAAAACAAGATAGCTAAAAGTTTGAAAACTACTTTACATAACGTAGAGCTGTGGTAACTTGAGGATTTCTGGCCCACAAAGCAGGGGGCTTGTAAGTGTTTATTTCGAGACGATTGCACCACAAGAGCTGAGACTGACAGATTTCACACAATACAAATGTTTAATGAAAATCTCTACAACTTACAACACAAACAATAATACTCTATAACGCAATTCAACGTAACACTACAGATAATAAAAAACAAATGATGATGATGTGTGCAAAATAAGTATGACCAGTGACGAAGATTTTAGTGGCTTACGCCCCCCCCCCCTCGTAACCTAGATTAACATGTAAAAGAGAATCACTAAAAGAGTGTTCTTGAGATAAAATGTAAAAGAATGAAATTAATCCTCTCTTTAATCTCTGCAAAATCTAAGGTCTCAGTACAACAATAGTGAATTAAAAAAAAATATTACAAAATTTCCAAAATTACAAAAACCCTTTGGAGTTCCTCGCTAGTAAAACTATACATAAATCATATACCAACCTGTAACTACAGTAAAGATACAGAAATAATATACCAACCTGTAACTACAGTAAAGATACAGAAATAATATACCAACCTGTAACTACAGTAAAGATACAGAAATATACCAACCTGTGACTAAAGTGAGTTGCAGAAATAATATACTAACCTGTGAATACAATGAAGGTACAAAAATAATATACCAACCTGTGACTACAGTGAAAGTACAGAAACAATATACCAACCTGTGACTACAGTGAAGTTGCAGAAATAATTTACCAACCTGTGACTACAGTTAAGATATAAGAATAATATACCAACCTGTGACTACAGAAGTAATATATTGTTACGTCTCTCGTCGTTAGTTAATTTCCGTATAATTTCTTTCCGATAAAACTTTATCGACACAAGTCCTTTCTTAAATAAAACTGGTTTATTCTTTCTGAATACAACTTTGCAATACACTTAATTTCCACAGTCACGCTATAACAAACGCTATAATTCACAACGAATGACTCACGTGCTCGACTCAATTGTCAGTCTCTATCTCTGTCTGCAATTAAATTACATTCTATTGTTGCCGTCACTTCTTGGCGGTCTTATATACATGAATACCGCATATCTAATAAACACTCGAGCATTCACGAACCTTCGAGAATATCATGACGTGTTACTAGCGTCACGTGACTTCCGCTGTCGTAA
>NW_013745428.1:0-1818 GCF_000517525.1 Limulus polyphemus
GTAATCTTTCTTCTTGTTTCTTCTCTCGTTTCTCTTCTTGTTTATTTTCTCGTTCTTCTTGTTTCTTGTGCTGTTCTTGTATTGCTGCCATCAAACCTGCTAAGCTGTAGTTTGATTTGCCACTTCTCTTTCCATCTTCTTTTTCTTTTTCAGTTCCACTCTCTGACACCAATTTGTTATGTCTCTGGTCGTTAGTTAATTTCCTGTATTAATTCTTTCCAATGAAACTTTAGCGACACAAGTCCTTTCTTAAATAAAACTGGTTTATTCTTTCTGAATACAACTTTGCAATACACTTAATTTCCACAGTCACGCTATAACAAACGCTATAATTCACAACGAACGACTCACGTGCTCGACTCAATCGTCAGTCTTTCTCTCTGTCTGCAGTTCAATTACATTCTTGCCGTCACTTCTTACCAGTCATATATGTATATATATACAAGAATACCACAAATCTAGTAAACACTCGAGGCTTCACGAACCTTCGAGAATATGACGTGTTACTAGGGTCACGTGACCCCCGCTGTCGTAACAATGCTAAAATATTCATTAACAATAAGAGGTAATAATTGTACATCAAATCTAATGAGAGAGATATTAAATTACTTGGCATAAAGAAAATAAAAGCCATAGTATGTTACCCAGCAGCAAAAGAATTGGTAGTAAGGTTTAGTAAAACATGATATCACAATATTGTGATAGGAATCAGAAAACTTAGTACAATAAACCCCAATATTTCTACTTGCTTATAGAAGCACAGATTATTAGAAACCCAGGAAAGTCCCTTTTGTCTACTACATGGGCAAGATGTGATGCTACCCATACAGGAAATAATGACACCCAAGACTACGCAACTACCATTTGATTTGGCAAATAAAAGCTTAATACATGCTGCTGAAGCAAGAGAGAAACATGCCCATAAAACAGCTAAAGTAAGTGAAAAAGTATAGGCAATAAAATATTACTACATACTCTATAGCCAAGAGAGGTAATATGAAAAATCTGGCACAATTATGGAAATAAACAAGCCACCAAAATTTGGAGTTCTAGGAAATACTCGGCAAGAAGACATAATTAATACATATGAAAAAAAAATAAAGAAAGTAAATGAAACATATAAACTCTATGAATACAATTACACTTCCTAAAAAGGTGTAGAAGAAACAAGAAGAGTCTAGTACAGAGCCAGCTAGTGGTGAGATAAGCAAGCACAACAACCACCTTGCATAGCTAGAACACCAGATCAAAGAGCCCCATAGAGGAGCAACTCTAGTTACAAACAACATAAACTAGATGAGTTAGCTTTAGCCTGGAAATCAGATGTACCATATAAATGAGGAACCAATTAAAAAACAAGGTAGAAAAAATAGTTAGTCTAGATCCAAGAGAATTACTTAAAACGTTCCATACAGTGTTACTTTACATAGCTAGAAACTAAAATTGAAGAAAATCAGTATAATTAATAATTAGAAAAATAACTAAATTTCTAATTTCATTGAACAAAAACAATTTGGAGTGCTATTAATGATGAAGATGCTGCTTGAATGATTAGAAGTATTCAACATATTAATGTTACGCCTCCAGTCGTTAATTAATTTTCAGTAAATTCGTTCCGACGAAACTTTAGCGACACAAGTCCTTTCTTGAATAAAACTGGTTTATTCTTTCCGAATACAACTTTACCGATACACTTAATTTCAACAGTCGCTCTATAACAAACGCTAGAACTTCTCCCGTGCTCGTGCTCAACAATACTCAATTACACACTCTCTGACTGCAGTTCAATTATTTATTACCTACCCATTGTCCTGTCAC
>NW_013745429.1:0-2413 GCF_000517525.1 Limulus polyphemus
ATAATCCAACTGTTGTATATTGGGATGTTAAAAAGTACCTTTCCTGAAGAACGTTCCGTATAATCCAACTGTTGTATTTTGGGATGTTAAAAAGTACCTTTCCTGAAGAACGTTCCGTAAAATCCAACTGTTGTATTTTGGGATGTTAAAAAGTACCTTTCCTGAAGAACGTTCCGTATAATTCAACTGTTGTATTTTGGGATGTTAAAAAGTACCTTTCCAGTAGTTGCTAGTGTGTTAACCCTTCAGCTCAGCTGATGAGGGAAGCACTAATTTGTAGTGAAAGCAGTTCCGAGTACAAATCCTGCTCTCGAGAGACGAAAATATAGGATTAACAAACACAAAATTGGCATTTAACACGAGGCCGTCCTACGACACTTAAGATAGGCCCGAGGACGGGCACTATTTGTTAGAGCGGAAGAATGTGGTAGTTTGTGTTATTAAAAATTGCAAGGATCTCCTTGTTCAATTCCTGTTCGCGTGAAACATAAAACTATGTTACCCACACAACTAGCTGGGTTTATGAGAACAGTTATGATATAGTACGAACTGCAGTGTTTATCTGATGATGATACGGACTTGATTTCCACCTTGAAGTTGTATACGTTTCTTATGTAAATGTAGGATTGAACAAAAGTCGAATTTTGCAAGTGATTTTTTTCCCCTTTCCTTTCACGTATTCTCTGCGTTTTGTAGGCAATATTATTATTTGGTCATTGTTAGTTTTACACACACTACATGATGCCCAATACAAATGCCTCCTTGATGTCAGCAGTAAACACGAAGGCTTATAATGCTAAAAATCCGGGTTCAGTCTTTGCGGTGGCTAGAGGCAGAAAGCCCATTGTGCATCTATGCGTTTAATAACAAAAACTGATAACAGATAATTCGATAAAAGATTGCACAAGCTGTTGTAGCAACAGCAACAACAAGAAGCACGTATGTTTGTGTACAAACCAAATTTTCTTGGAGTTATTTGTATTGTTTCTAGTCAAAGTGTGGTTAAATTTAACTCCTCATGATGACGTCACGGGGTGTGAAGATGACGTTTTTTCTAGTGTCACGTATTCCCTTGAACTTAAAAGTACAAACACACAATTTTCACGTCATAGAGATGATTTTGAAATACTACCTCGATGTTCTACCATAAAATAGAATCAAGGTGGAATACTTCTTCTCGAAATAAAGATTTGTTTGTCGCTAAATGAGTTTAACCCTGAACATATCAGTCATAGATACATCGTAAATAGCCGTGTTGTAAGAAGTGTAATTAGGTATATCTGTAGTCGATCTGGTATTGTCGTCAAAATCTTTCCTGTATGGGCAGAGTAACAAAAACCATTCATGAAATGTATTGTATTCAAGGGTTATGTAACACATGGATGATTCTCTTTAAGGATAATGTGACAATGATTGATTTAATTTTAGGGTAATGTGACACGTACGATTCTATTCTAGGGTAATATGACATATGGATGATTCTCTTTAAGTCTAATGTGACACATGGATGATCCTATTCATGGGTAATGTGACACATGAATGATTCTCTTTGAGGATAATGTGATAATGATTGATTTTATTATAGGGTAGTGTGACACATGGGTGATCCTATTCGTGGGTAATGTGACACATGAATGATTCTCTTTAAGGGTAATGTGACACATGATGATCTTATTCGTGGGTAATGTGAAAATGATTGATTCTCTTTAAGGATAATGTGACGATGATTGATTTTATTATAGGGTAGTGTGACACATGGATGATCCTATCAAGGGTAATGTGACACATGAATGATTCTCTTTAAGGATAATGTGACAATGATTGATTTTATTATAGGGTAATGTGACAAATGGATGATTCCAAAAATGCAACCTAGTAATATAGGAAAAGTGACAGTGATGTGTATTATTATTCGATAATTAACTTTTTCTACATCGAAATAGAATACGTTACACATTTGTGTTAAAAGAAACATCTGAAACGTGGATTAGTTAATATACTTGTGCCAGAGGACATCTGTCACCATGACATAATGAATATTTGATTTTAATATCATGATAGAATAATGACACACTTGCGTTGGAACATAAATGACACATTGATTAGTTCTAAAGTGATTTAGAAAAGGTGTCACATTGATGGATATCAAATATTGGTTTTGAAATGTATTTAAGAGTCTCGAAAATCGATGCATGGTCAAAGGCCAATAATTATCACACCCTTATCGTTTTGAGACCTTTAGTTTATCACCAAACGTTAAGGGTTTGATGGAACCTTGTGGAATTACATGACGTTTTGGAACCTGATGGAATTAGGTGGGGATATGGATCCTGATGGAGTTAGATGAAGTTTTGGAACCTGATGGAGTTTGGTGGAGATGTGTAATCTGATGGAGTTTGGTGGAGATGTGTAA
>NW_013745430.1:0-3803 GCF_000517525.1 Limulus polyphemus
CTCTAAAGGAACCTTTTAAAAGTTCATCCTCTTTGATCATGGAATAACAAAACAGGAATATTAGAATATGAAAAATATTTTATTAAAAATTTAAAAACGTTCTTGAATAACAGGTAATAACAAATTACAGAAGACTCTTAGAAAAGTAATATTTCCCGCCTTTTACAAATAAATATCTTAATGTACAAAACATCAATGTAGAAAGTGGAAAGAAGTAAATAACTTATTTAATTATGTGCTAGAAGTACAATTAATTATCTTTAAGGTTTTTAGTTTATCGTAAGTTTTCAGCATTGCAATTTTAAAGTAGAAGTCTACAGTATTTATATTTTATTATGTAAATCAATTTATATCTTTATGAAATTAGTTAGAAATTACAAAATTTGTTGTGATTTCATATACTTTAAATTATTTAAAAAATTAGCATGGTTTACAAAGTCCTTAACTTTTTACGATGTTATGTTTTTAAGTTGCATAATTTTTAAGTATTAGTTTCCAGGCCAAAGAATACTCAAAACTACGAAACTTGGTCTCTAAAGTGTATATAATTTTAAACAATATTACAAGATGAACATGGGATTAAAACTAATTGTTGATGATTGGAAAAAAAATTGGAAATTACTTTGTGAGCTAATATATATATATATAATATAAAAGTGTTAACATTTAAACAGTTAAGTTAATATTTACTCCAGAAGAAAGGACTGCGTTAAAACCAAGACCATTCCTATGATAAAATAGGTTTATACTATAAAAACGTTATATATATATATATATTTGTGTATATCAGACGTGAAAACACGAAAAACATAAGCTTGACATAATGTTCACCCGTTATTTCGATTGATTTGTGACTTAAATTTCAAAGACAGTAAAACTTCTTTGAATTTGCGATCACTAAAATCGTTAGTTATGGCTAGAATTTCTAGTTGTAAAGCACAGTCGATTTTGGTCTGTCATGTTTTTCTAAGTGATGTTCCATACCTTACTCATTTCTTTACTGAACTGATTTAATGCCCTTATATGTTTTCAACAAAGCTATCATATAATGCACGAGATGTTTCACCAAAGTAAAATTCATTACAGATGTTACGTGTAACTTTGTAAATGGCATTACGCGATGTGCGTTTATTCCCCCGATCCCGCATATATTAGTTGTAATTTTATATTATTGGTTCATGGTCATCCGTGTGAACCTCAGCGATCTCGTTTTATAGTTTTCCATCGTTGCATAAAGAAATCTAAAGCTTAAATATGTCTAGAATGTCTAGAATGTAGAATGTTACGCCTGAAGAAGTTGTACAAATCAAATGTTCTGGAATTTATGGTCATTTTCTTCATGATGAAATGATTTGTTTAGTGTTATGGATGACAATATTTCATTATTGTTGTGGGTAACAGCAATTATTTTATAATACTTTTAACTATAAAACGAATGGCTTTGTTACACATAGTCTTAAACACAGAATTTACGTTTATAAATAAATCAAATCGTATTTCTTATGACAATTCGATTTAGTTGAAAACGTAAATTCTGGGTTGATAACTTTTCTACACAAATAACCATTCATTCTCAACCCATTACACAGTTAAATCGCAAAGACAGCCGATACACAATGTAGTAGTTAGGAGTGATTCAGCCTTTTCCATGTATTGTTGTAAAATCTATAACGGAGAAATATTGTTATCACCATAAAAGAATGTTCAGATGCGTTAACGAAAACAGCATAAACCAAACCATCTGTTTTCGTACGTGATAGTCTGGCATTTCTTTTGCTTATTGTGAAAAACTATGAGAGTATTACATCTATAAATGTATTATTAGATTGTATAAATAATTATATATTAAGCTTAAATTGAACTGTATTTACAGAAAGTTAAATGATAAAGTAAACGCGCTAAACTTAGCGGTTGTATTCGATATTATGATAAACATATGCACTAGATGTACTTCCGCAGGATCCTCGAAAATGTTCTGTTTCAAGAGTAAATAAAACCAAAATTAAGAATAACAAGTATTTTATTAGTTGTTTTTGACTTTCATATGTCATGCTGTGTTGTAGTCGACAGAGTGCATAATTCTCCTCGTGATTCATAGCGTGCGCACGTTTTACTGCCGTCACGACAGTACAAACTGCAAAGTTAAACGTCCCTTATTTGACGTCATTTTAGTGTCTACTGACTGACAACACACTACTGTATAGTGGTGTAAGTGGTTAAAACAGGTGGCTCCCTCCAGGCGGCCTTCGTCATCTTTTCGGGAAAATAATTGTTTCAAAGCTAGTTTCTGACTTAAAACATTTGTATGTATTGTTCAAATTTATGATTAATTACGCTTCCCGTATGATGTATGAAATAGACCAGCCAGATATAAAGTTTAGAGTAATTATTGTTTATGGTGATTTCGCCGTAAACCCAATAACACGCACGAAGTCAGCCACCTTAACTGTCTTTCGTTAGGCCTATATCGATTTACTATAAGTTCTCTTCTAGGTAATCTCTATACATACCGAGAAACTTCAAACAGTAAACTGTGTGATTTTCAGTTGTCTAGATGAAACGTTTCAATGGAGATGCGAATCAATGGATTCACCCATACGTAAAGTAAGTCACATGTCTGCATTACTGTAACCTTCCGCCAACTAATCAAAATCCCATAATGACAACAATAATATTTTCCATCATCGTGTAATTATTTTAAAAGCATTCACAAAAGGAAAATCTCAGGCACCTAAAATAAAACTTATCGGCATACCATGATAAGAAAATACGGAAGAACTCTAAATATATTTATGAATAAAAAACGAAGAAAACAACAATAAATTAATTTACGTAAGTTTTTATCGTTCCAATACGTTAAAACGTTTTTTCTTTGCAACATTTCAAGTTATTGATGAACGATTATGGATTATTTTTCTAACTATTAAGCCTAGTGCTTTGTATTCTCAGTTTGGTATGATTTCTCATATTTTAAAAGTAATTTGTTGAACCTTTTTGATACTATGCGTCTGAGGAGTATTGAACTATTTTGATATGATAAATAAAGATAAATAAGTAATGTCCCCACCCAATCATTCAGCCTTTTATTAGTATTCTTCTGTTCTTCGTATGTTTACTACCAAAGATTAGGCTTATGATAATTTGAACGGGATATTGTAGAAGCTTTAGGCTATGCAACATTTGTCATTTGTAGCAGTTCTCTGTATTGTTTAGCTTGCCTTCATTTATAAAGTTTCTCTTTTACACAGTCAAAACAATAGCATTAAGTTCGTCAAAGTGTAATTATATCAGGCTTAAATAAGAGTCGCTTATATCAAGCTGTACACTATATCATAACAAGTCAGCATTTACACAGAATTGAAATTTAACCTCATTATTGTTGTGACGTTCGAGCCAAGTATATATATATAAGATACACACATTCTTCTACCTAACAACATAATTATGGTTGTAAAATATATTTAGCATATACAGATCTCCTACCTGTTACGTATTACACTTTCAAATAACCTAAAACTGAGTTAAATTGTAATTTAGATTTAGTAGTTAAATAAATGCCGATATGTATCCAATTTATGATATTTGCCAACAAGATTGATATACACAGTTTTCTTTTTTAATACAAGTATATTTTAATATATAAACAATAATATAATTTACAATAACTTCCTTGATGTCTTATCAAGAGTTCACAATGAGCAAGTCAGTTTGGAGTTGATGTAGGTACAATTCACTTAACAAGGAGCTATCTAGCTCTGTGTTCTTCGCCGAGTTTTCCACTGTTCAAGTTAGGTAATGTTTTC
>NW_013745431.1:0-3958 GCF_000517525.1 Limulus polyphemus
GAATTTCGCACAAAGCTACACGAGAGCTATCTGCGCTAGCCGTCCCTAATTTAGCAGTGTAAGACTAGAGGGAAGTCAGCTAGTCATCACCACCCACCGCCAACTCTTGGGCTACTCTTTTACCAACGAGTAGTGGGATTGACCGTCACATTATAACGCCCCAACGGCTGAAAGGGCGAGCATGTTTGGTGTGACAGGAATTCGAACTATGTTTTTGAAAAACGTTCCTGATCTTTTTCTCCATATCTGATGTTTTCATTTCAATATCTTTATTAACCTGGTGGTTGTTGCATAAAGTTATCAAAAGGTTGTTTATTGAGACATTTGGAAGCTGAATGATTTGTTGCATCTGTAGTTGAACAAATTTACAAAAGTAAATGTAATATACAGCAAAATATCATAAACTCAACCTTTACTACATCCTACATTGAAACTGATAACATTGATACGAACATTAATTCCATTTTTTAAAGGACCTGGTTTCGCAGTAACAAGTAAACATTCCAAATAATTGTTTTAAACACGTTGGCTTACCTTGAACAAACTTTTATGCTATTCGATGGACCATTTTTTATGAAAATAGAGAAACAACTAAACCTTTGCTTATTACCAACAACAGAGCTAGTAGGTTCGAAGACGAAGTCGAGATTAGGAGGTCATTTTATACCGTTCATTCTTTTAATGTTGTCAGAATAATAAGCCAGTGGAAGAGTATGAGGATACCATCTTTAGTCACATTGACTCAACCAACATGAGAAAATTAATCTAATCTATTCAAAGTAAACGAGGAGACATTGGAAAACGTAGTGGACAAACAGTCTTAAATTTATGATGGGACATCGATCTTGACCTACCAGATCTGAGATGATCACTGGGTCTAACACTTGGCGTTGAAAGGACGTGATACACTTTGCTTTCTAAGCTATGAACTGATTTTCACTGTATAATGTATGAACTACAATGTGAAATTTCCACTTGCTTATCAAAAATTAAGACAATTATTATGGTGAGTGACTGATGGTTGAAAGGGCTTTATAGCTCTTTCTTTCTTAGCTACAAAGTAACTTCATTGACTGAGGTATCCATAGAATATTGTTAGGTAGCTTCTTGATTATTTACAGTTAGGACAGTTGATTGGTCGAGGCAGAAATTGCTTAAATGGCTTTATGGCCCCTAATTCCTAACATACGAAGTGGTATTAAAAGCGGATGTAGTTACTACAGCTCGGACAGTCAAGAGATTGAAAATTCAATGACTGAAAGGGTTTTGTAAGCCCTGCTGTCCAAGCCCCTAGCGGTAACGTGTTCAATTGAAGATGGTTACTAGGAGCTTCAAAATTCATGCTAAAGGGCTTTGTGGTACATACTATCTGAACAATGATGTTTTATTTCATGGTGTGACGCAAGCTCTACACTTTTGTGTTTACTGCTGTATTTACTACATAAGTTAGGACAGTCAGATGATTGAAAAATCAGTGATGGAAAGGACATTATGCCTTTACTTTCTGGAGTACCAGATGTATATTCTGATGTGGAATGTTGTATGAGATTTCGAGATAATTATCACCATAATTCAACTGAGTGGTGAGAACTCCATGGAGCTTGCTGCCCTGTAATCAGTATATTTTCATTTACATATCTACACTGTATGCAAGTTTTAGAAATAACGTGGGGATTGTGTTTCCTTTGAGTGTATATTGAAGTACAGTAGTAAGAGCACGAATTTTAATCCTGGCTATTTCTACATTTGGTTGGAAAGTCTTAAATTGTAGGAATTATTGCTAGTGATTTATATTTTGTGTTACCTGAAATATAAATGTGTAGAGTTTGATGGCTCCTAGATGGCACTACAGTCACTATCGAGAGAGGGCCTTAGAAGGTAACTAAAGTTCTCAAGTAATTCATGCCGTGTCAGAGGAAATCTGTTATAAACTCCAAGTGTAATGTATACAGAAAAATATACGAGTGTGATCTTAATAGCAGGTAGTGAATTTGTATAGAAGAGATAAAATATTTTTCTTTCTTGGATATGTGGTATATATGTTTTATTTATTGTATATAGTTTTGTGTATGATAACATGAGAATTCTTCTGTTATTTCCATGCATAAATGTGTATGTAAGATACAGGCCTACAATTGTTGTTGTTGTATAATTCGTGTATGTATGTGTTATTTTTGTTGGGATGACTTGACATTAAACTTTCATGCATATGGATGGGTTTGAAAAAGGAAAAGGGTTTCCATTTCATTCCTTTTTAAATATATATGTATCTTTCACTTAACATGTAATGTAACTGAAAAATAGTCATACATGTGACTCAAAAACAAATTTCGTGCCTCAAATAAGATATTTTATAAATACGTATATTTAAACCTAATTGCATCATTTTGTAACAACAATTTATTCATATAACTTTCACCTTGACATGTACAAATAATAATACACATACTTACAAACAACCTATAGAGGCCTTCGTTACAAATATTAAGAAAGATCAAGGAAACATCATCCTCAAACTTCAGGGTACCAAAGGTTTGCCTGGGATGTAGAGAGTCACTTTAGTGATGTCTTGCATGCATTTTTGTCTGCCCTAACTTATATGTTAATGGACCAACTTATACTTTCTGAGCAATGAGGACGTATTTCACTCTATCAAGTTAGATCTAAATTTTTGTGTTTACTGCTGTATTTACTATATAAGTCAGGACAGTCATATGATTGAAAAATTAGTTATGGAAAGGACATTGATACACCAAATGCGTTTTCTGATGTGGAATGTTGTATGAGGTTCCGAGAGAATTATTACCATGGCCCAACTTAGAAGTAACGTGGAAATTGGCTTATCCTTTGGTTGATTCCTTAGCACAGTCTCTAGCTGATATCCTAAAAGATAGATGAGCACTAGACTTTCCATATGTGATGATGGCTAACAAGTAGGATAGACACAGTAATGTAAAAACGTAGCTGTCAGTAACCCTCTCGTTCCTGTGTCTATAAACATATATTTATGATATTTAAATCATCAGGTATTATAGATTATGATTGGTTTTGAATGTAGTTTTAACTTAGTCATAATTTATTCACAAATTCATATAATATATAAAACTTTAAATAAATAGTTTAGTAAATACTACGTGTACGGTTCTAAAGGTGCTGGTGTTGTTTTAACATGTAGCTCAACATGGCCGTCATATATTTTACTAAGAAAATAACTTAAACGAAATTATATAAAAAAATACTTCAAAAACAAATTAGGAAAACCATGGCCGGAATCTTGTAAGAAAAATAATATAGTAGGACAAAATTACACTTTAAAAAACAAACTTACTGAATCGATAATTAAATTTATGTATTGAGAACCGAATGTGGCGGTCTGGAGACATCGGGTTCCAGACGTGGCACATTTTAAGCTGTGGATGTATTATATGAGAAACACTGTTTCCGATATTCCCTTTAAAAGTAGCAACTTAAAGGGCTTTGTGGTACAAATGAAGTATAGTAGTACGTAACCCCGCACAGACAATAGAGCTTGATTCCTCTACTTTTCAACCATTAGTGATGTACAACTTAACTGTATTAGAGCTAGAAATGTTCGAAATGAAGTATAGTAGTACGTAACCCTAGGATAGACACAGTAATGTAAAAACGTAGCTGTCAGTTACCCTCTTGTTCCTGTGTCTATATACAAATGTTACAGCAGATGTTGCAGTAAAATACTTGTACAATTAAACTTAATAAACATGCACGCATGCGTATTCACAGCCAGAAAAACTCCTAAATATCATTAAGTATAATATATATAACTGTTTTTCTTAGGTTAGGTGTATTACGTTGTGTGACGATTAAAGCTTTCATATTATAATAACTTCTAATTTTGTGCCAGACGTTTGATTGTGTAAGTAGATATTTTATGTCACGTTTATAGTAATTCAGACAGTAACAGTTCAAACCTTACTAA